>NW_018364430.1:28422-126914 GCF_002078875.1 Numida meleagris | reverse complement strand
AAAAAAAAAAAAAACCAACCCCCCAAAAAACACCCTATCACATGTATTCATTTTTTGAGCTCATCAAGGAAGGGATCCTCTGAAACTTTGTTATGTTTACCACCACCTAGATCTACTGTGCAGTGTACAAGATAGATACCTATCTGAAATATCTATTGCTGTATCTATATGCAAAGTGTCAACTTGAATATTTGGCTTTTCAAATTTTTGATGACTATATTTTGCAGTAGGTTTCCTTACATCCTAGTTGTTTCTTCATCTGCTTTTATTTCCAGTACTAGAATGTATTATAGGATTCTATATGGATTTATCTGTATGGCAATGATCACCTTTTTTAGTTCACTGCTCAAGGATACTTGTTTTTTTGAAAATTACTTATGGAGAGGCATTTCTCTGAAAATGCTGAAAATAACTAAATGGTAAACTTTAACATCTACCATCAGTAAACAAATGGTTTATGCATAAGATAGCAAGACAAAAAAAATCTATTATGTTAACTGGTAGATATCATTTACTTTTAAACAGAATACTATGAAACCTTTTACCAAGAGGTACAAAACTACAAAACAAGCACTGAATATTTACTTCAGTCATTTTCAAATTTGAGAGCTATTGTGTACTTCTTTGACTTCCAAAGTTTCAGTAGCTAGAGCTAGATTTTGCTGTGGGAGATAGCTATAGTTAGGAGGGAACCTGGATGCTCATTTTCCAGCAGGTAGTGCATAAAAATTAAAGGAGGATTTTTATATTCTTGGAAATTTGAGGAATTAAAAGGTTCCATGTCTGTTGTAGGAAACAAGATATATCAGGGTTTCTGTTTACAAGAAGATGACTGGTATGTGTAATCTAACTGAGGATGGGTATCTTCTGCCACAGAACAACTCTTTTGGACACTTTTATTAACATTTTAGTAACTCAGTAATGGATCGGTGATGCAGAATGGAATACTTTCTTACTTAGCAGCAGCTCTTCTCTGAATTCACTATGTCTATTGTGGAGAAAGATGATATGAGGTTCCATTGCTACAGTTTCGGTGTTGTGAATGGTATAAAACTTTTCAAACTCACTGTTCGTTTCATCAGTATGAAAGAAAACATTTTAACCAAACTTAAGTGCTAAATAGACACTCAGTAGACTTTACTACCTAAATATTTCCTTCAAAACAGAATTCTTACAGTATGTGAGACAGAGGTAATAAAATAATTTTCTTCTTTCCTTTAGGCATTTTCTGGAAATACAAACTCTGATAGTGTGGTCCGACATGATTTGCAACACCCAGTTATTGCTCGCTATGTACGTATAGTTCCTTTAGATTGGAATGAAGAGGGCCAAATTGGGCTAAGAATTGAGGTCTACGGCTGCTCCTACTGTAAGTTTTCCCATGATACTCCTTTTTTTTTTTTTTTTTTTTAATTCTAAATAGAAACTGTCTTTGGATTTCAGATTAAATCTGAATCACAAGTACTTTTTGCTAAAATGGATTAAGATATTCCAGAATTACTAATTGTAATGTCTGGGGCTTAATTAAATATTTATTTATTGTATTCTTAGTTCTGAGTTGCTAGTTAGCTCTTCTATGGGAGATACAACATCAGAATTAGTAACAATGCTTTGAAATCACTACTTTTGATCTTCATGATTGTTTTTGCAGAAGACTTGAATAGTCCAGCTGAGGAAAAGATGGTATTCAGATACATTTCATGTTGGGTCCTGAGGGTAATAGCTGGAAAACAGGACATAATTCATTGCCTGGTGATAAAGATAAAAATAAAACAAGTAAAAATTCAATTGAAGAATCTCATCTTGTCTAAATATGTGCTGTGTTTTTCAGAGGTTTTTCCTTTAGTATTTGAGTATAACTTTAGAATTCCATTTAAGACCCAGATGAGCAACAGTGCAAATGGTTAAGAGCACAATAGATCATGTTTTAAGAAAAGCAAGGGTAGTTTCTAAATACCATTCCCTGAATTTGATCCTGTCAGTTCTTAAAAGAAGTCTACATGTGTGCAAACAATAAGTGTCTGATTTCCTATTTATATGCAAATTTAGTACAGTATCCTTGTAGATGTTTTAGAAGGAGATTCTTGAGATTTATCTTCTAAAAAGTCAAGTGTTAGAGTAAGTTAAGAAGCACATATCTTGAAGTCTCTTCCATAGACATCAAGTGATTTAAGGCATATTGAAACCCTTTGCCATCCTAACTAACAATTGTGTTAATTGGCTTGCAAAAATATCCTGTAATTTCAGTTGTTTTTATTTGAGTAGGTAGTCCAAAGGCTATGTGCTTTCATAAAACACTAATGAAAATCACATTCTGGTATTATTTCTCGTATTTCCATGTAATGAATTAAAGCCTCATTTTAAAATTTTTAAATTGTAGAATAAAGCAATAAAACATGATTTTTACCAAAATATTTACAAGTAAAAGGTTTTAGGTGTTTTTTATTAGTATTATTAAAAGGATAGACAACGTACTGTATGTACGTGACAGGATGAATTTGGAGTCTGCAAATAAATGTGAGGAAAAGCATAGTTGGCTGACAAAACTATTTCTGTCATTTGATGAAAAGTTGCTTGCTTGAAAGACTGTATATTTTTGGAGAAAAAATAAAAAGCACCTACCAAAGAAACAATGAATCAACTAAAAAAATACTGATAAAATGTGTCTTCACAGACAATTGAAGTAGAGAAACCTAACCTTGGTTTTCCTCTGAGAGACATGTTTAACTGTTTGCATTGTAAGTTATTTCAGTATTTTGTTATTGACATTAATAATAATATTTTACATTTTTATGTCTATAGGGATTTTTTCTTTTTTCCCCTAAAAACTCTCCTAAAATACTGTGTAGACTTTAGATGCAGGAATCAGTTAGGTTGTCCCTGAATCAGTATGCTGATATCAGTAGACAGCAACTGCTCAGTTGAGAAGTAAATACAGAAACTTCACTGTGTTAAAAGAGACAAAACCCCTTGATATGACTATCAGAACAAGAGAATAATGTGTGAGAGTCCCAAACTTGTTTTCAATTGCATCATTTGGGGCCAGTTGTGTAAAGCTACATTGCTCCATATAGACATGTACTTTGGCAGAAACAAAGTTTTTAGCCCTATGATTAGAAATGTATGTTGAAGCACTGCACAAGTGAGATTTGAAGATTAATCCTGCTGTCAGTGAAGAAATTGACCATATAGATAACTAGCAATTTTTGAAGCCTGGTTAAAATATAGGCTTCTACTTCAAATTTGTGACAAATTTTTCAAACGCTACCTAAAACAAAAAGACTGCTCAATACATGACAATCATAGATTCTTCTTGAAGTTTGTGGATTTATATTGAATATAGTCTTTTATTTAGAGAATGTTTGAGAACATATTTTCATATGTAGAATTTGCACATTTTCTAACAGTACAAGGTTTAAACGGAAAGTCATACACTTAGTGCCTAAGAAAAATCTTTCATTGCACAATACTGGAACCTTGTTATTTGTCTCAGAGTATTAAGAACTCTCATTAAACCACATATTGAAATACTTGGTCATTAACTGCCATATTGATTGGTTCCTATTTTGCTTGATTATGTTGATAAAATACATATTTTTTGTGTGTGTGTCAGAAATGGAAACCACATTCTTCCTTACCCAGCAACTTAAAGTAAAAAAAGGTGCAACTTTAGAAGAGGATTAGAGCTGACATCTATTCATAAAATTACAGAATATTTCCCCCCAAGGTGCTCTTATTTATTAAATTACCTGCTTGCCTTCTTTCTTTAAATTTGAAATCTGTGTATCTATGAAACTGCAGATGAGATCTGTGAAGTTGCCTTCTAACAGAAGATCTCCTGGAAGTCAGGAAAAAAAAAAAAAAAAGAATTAAAGGCTCCCTCTACAATAAGATTGAGAATGTACTTTACAATTCTCTCTGTGAATAAGCGCTGATGTCAAATTTAGAAAAGATTTTAATTCTCTATAGGGTAATAAAGACAGTGTTAATAAAATAATAACAATAATAGTGATGAATAATGAGTAAAAAATTTAACTTTCTTATTGCCTATGTTAATGCAAGTGTTGAGTGAGAATAACAAGCATGGGAAAAGAAGTAAACAAAATACATAACATAAAAAAACACTGTAGTCAATGGGAGTTTTAGCTTAAAGATATTAACGAGTATCAGTCCCAAGACGGACCCATGTGATTAAGGACCATATGAAAGGCCTTGCAGAAGACTAGGTAGAGTACATCACTTGTTATTCCTTTGTCCGCTGATGCCGTCACTCCAACTTAGGAAGCCACCAAGTTGGTCAGGCATAGTCTGCCCTTGATGAAACTGGTCTGGCATTCTTGAATCACCCCCTTCCCCTTTCTTGCACGTGCCTTAGCATAGATTCATGGAAGTTCTGCTCCATGATCTTCCCAGGCACTGGTGTAAGCCTCAGTGGCCTGCAGTCTCCCAGATCTTCCTTTCTCTCTTTATTAAAAATTGGAGGGCTATTTCCTTTATCCAGTTGCCAGGAACTTCACCTGACAGCCATGAATATTCAAAAATGATTTAGAGTGGCTTGGCAACCACATCAGTCAGTTACTTTAGGACTCTGGGATGCATGTTGTCCAGCTCCATAGACTTGTACAAATTTAGTCTCATGAGGCAGCTTCAGACGTGCTCTTCTCCCACAGTGGGAAGGACTTTGCTCTTCCATTCCCTACGTAGAGCTTCAGATACATATAAGCTATTTAATGCACTCAAAAGAGGAGAAAGGTTCTTTACATTTGCAGTGATATAATTTATCAAAAAGCAAGTCATAGGAAAGAAGGTAATGCAACAGAAGGCATAGCATCCACTAAGTTCCTTAATGCAAAACCAATGGAAGACTTCTATTCAAGCACTTTTGGAGACAGGGAGCAAAGAGACATGATAGATGTCTTTCATCATGTTCACATTTATGAATTTTTGAGACAACCAGTGAAGTCATGGTATCTGGAGGCTATGACAACTGCAATATATTGTATTTTACCACTCATTTTTGAAGTTCATAATAAACTCCTGCAGAATCATTGCCATATGAATAGTTCCTTCAATCACAATACTGTAGCAGATAAATGCTTACAAAAAATGCCAATAGCAGAACTACTGCATAGTCTTTGACTGCACTTTTTAGGATAACCTTATGAGGACTTCTGGGTGCTGAAATCTTATGATATGAGTGGAGTGGAGTCACTAATACCTTTGCTCATAGACTTTTTTCATATAGATGTATTGTAGATTTTCTGTATGCACATCTGAATCTTTTTGACATGGTTTTAAATCTAATAGCAAGAACTTGCAAATTGTAAATGTTTCATTTTGTAAGTGTAGGATGAACTTGAAAAAAAGTCATTTGAAGACTTTCTAGGGTGTTCGTTTGTTTGTTTGTTTGTTTTACATAGAGGGGACTTCTTATCTTAAAGATGATAGGAATTGGTGTTTTTCCTTATCCATACATTCTTTGCTCCATGGTAGTCTTCAAACCATAGAGTTTTTCAGATTTAGGATCAAAAATAACAACTTTTTTTGTAAGTATTCCCCGTAAGGGTTGTTTACTTTCTCCCCATCAAGAGATGGTTCTGGTTGTTTCTTTATAAATGTTTGTTATTCTGGTATGAAAATAAGTGAGAACAGACTTAACTCATTTCTTATCTATAGTGGTTAACAGAGGTAGGTATGGGTCCGTTTTGGTTCTGGCTGTGGCCAGAACAGGGTTGCCCTGACTTCTCCTCCCACAGCAGCCCAGCAGGCCCTGCCATCATCTAAGCATGGTACAATTTTTAAATGAAATATTAAAACTTATCTTTGTTTTTCCTTCTTTTAACTTTTAGGTTTTATTCTTTTAACTTTTAGTTAGTCTGATGCAAAGAATGTTGTTTTTTTTTTCCTATCAAATTCTTGAAACTGCAGCAAACTGAGAAGTTCATTATTTTTAAATTTCTAGTTGTAGTGAGGTTACTGGTGGATATGCTTAGGCATCACAGCTTTGTGAACTGCAGCAGAAATGTGTATTCCCTACAGGTACATTTGTTATGTATCAGTGGATGTATAATCAAAGTCAGATTAAAAAAAGTATATTTTATATGAATACATGTTCCATCAGCATGTTCAATTGCATACTCAAACATTTTTCAATTACACTTGAACATTTTTTTAATAATTCAGTATTTCCTTTGGAAGAGTATATATAGCTAGTTTATTTGTAAAAGATCTTTTATAATTTTTGGTGGAATGTGTAAACAAACTGTAAGGCCATTTATGAAAAAATCTTACAGATTTTTTCTAAGATCAGGCTCTACGTTTGTTGTAAAGAACAGATGAGAATTTTCTAGTATCCAGTATTTTCCCACACCTTCCTCAGAAAGGGTATTGCATATTTGTCTGTAATCTGTTTATATGAGAATGGAAATTATTCTTAGGATCCATAAACATTTAGACAAGTAGAAAACTGAAGTAAAGAAGGTAATGTTCAGGTAAATACAATTGAAAATTTCAGTTTAATTACAACAGTCTCACACATAATGTTGCCTGAACAAACGATCATAATCGTTTTGCCCAGCATATTCTTTTCTTGCATTTCTTTGTGGCCACTGATTGATTTGTCCATGATGACTCATTTGAGAAATAGGCTTGTTTTTTCTAAAGGAGGAAAATCTTCAGCAGATTTCAGACTATAGGCTTTGATTCTGAAGAGCCACACCAGTATGTATTTTCCTGCATATCTGGAATAAAACATGCACTAAGAATGCAGTAACTTCTGGGCTTGGTTCAATTTGTTCTGTAGGTGTAGTGGAAATTCTAAGTCATGGCTTGAACCAGTGATTGAGCACGTGAGAGGAAGGCAGTGCCAACCCAAGGGGAGCTCAGGTGCAAGCAATGCACTTGAGTGACCGGAAGAGGTGGAACCAGGATCCACCCATTCCCAGACTAAGTCATGTCCCTATGGCAAGTCAGGACCCCTCTCCCACTTTGGTACTCGATATAGTTATGCAGCCTCAGATATTGGGCCAAAGGGTATGGTATACAGATGGCTGGGACATATCCGAGAGCAAATGAAAGTGTTAATCCAGGACAAGAACATGGCCTGTATCTTGCTGTGGAGGGTTGACCTACCCCTTCTTTTACCTCTGACACACCGATATTACTCCCTGTGAGTCTGTTTGAGTCCACAGGATCACTGGGAAGAATAACATTGTATTAAGACGCTCCAGCATCACCATAAGATCAGCATGACTCTTGGCGGTGGATTATATGGGACTGATGGAATGTGAGCTGAACCTTCCCTGGTCCAAGCAACTATATGCTTCCAGGAGAATCACTGAGTACTGGCTCACGAAGGAACAGGAACTTCAACCATGAACCAATCATCAGTCATCTCATATTTTATTGTTCTACATCATAACAGGCAAATTGTACAAGTGTTATGTGTATTGGATCCCCATAATGGAAAGGGCTTACCTTTAACCAGCTCAATCATTGGTTCAGGCTGTGAAGGGGTGGAGTGTAGTGGAAATGCTAAGTCATGGCTTGAAACAGTGATCCAGCACCTGGTTGGAAAGCAGGGCCAACCCAGGGGAGCTCAGGTTCATGCAGTGCACCTGAGTGACCAGAAGGGGTCTAACCAGGATCCACCCCTTCCTAGGTCTCATTTAAAGGTTGGCAGTAGAGGTAAGGGTCTGGAGATCCCTGTCTTCCTGAGACCTTCTGAAAGTAAGCAGCTGCTTTCCCTTAATTCTGTGCCCACTGCTGTTGTGTTTGAGCAAATCCTTGCTTGCTGCAGCCTGGGATCTTCCTGCTCTGCTGTCATCATTGTGCTTTCCATCACATTAAACCACATCTTCAAATAATATTTCCCCTCTAAAATTTGGAGCTATATCCTTAGAAGGGGATAAAAATCAGATCAACATGATCCTTGGATCCTAGTTGAATCTAATGTTTTTAGATTCAAAAATAAAATAACAAAATCAAGAAGGCCGAAGTCCAACTAGAGGATCTGGGAGCCTCAGGTCCTCTAGAAATAAGGCCATTAATTACTCAAGAAAATAAGGATGTCCAAGATAGAACCAGTGGGGTTGCCACCCAAGGAATGGCCCCCTGCCCACACTACATTACATGTGACAGTGCGCCTGTACATGGCTGACAAACTCATGGATTTATTACAATGATTTAAATAGAAAACATTAGAGAGCATACCAGCTTGGCTTTTAAGGTTGTGGGACATAGGGCTGAAAGTGTAGTTATTAATGGACTGGAGATCTCTAAACTTGCATCTCTCAGCACACATCCAGACTTCCAGCAAAGTCTATATGCGACTATAATGCATAATGAGGAAATCATTCTCTAATTCAATGGATAATGGCTGTATGTAGAATAACGTGGCCAAATAAAAGTCATGTCCCAATAAATACTGGTCTAAGGACTTCAACTATGAATGAATCATCTCATATTTTGTTGATCTACATTGTGATGGGGAGCTGTATGAGCCTCGCTGTGTACTGGGTCACCATAATGGAAAGGGCTTATCTTTAACCTGCTTAGTCATTGGTTTGTTCTGTGAAGGGGTGGAGTGTAGTGGAAATGCTAAGTCAAGACTTGAAACAGAGATTCAGCACCTGGCAGGGCCAACCCAAGGGAGCTCAGGTTCATGCAATGCACCTGAGTGACCAGAAGGGGTGGACCCAGGATCCACCCATTCCCTGAGTTCATTTAATGTCTGTAGCAAAATAGGTAGTCAAACAATATTCTGGATCTGTTTCATATACCAGTGAACTACCCTAAAAGGAAACAAATCTTCGTTATTGACTAAGCAATCCTCTAGATTAAGTGACTTCAACTATAATGGTGTAAGGCATCATGAACACTTTCTCACACTGAATTATTTGCTTCTGTTCTTTTAGTCTAAGCATTTCTAAGGCTGTCAAAATAAGTTATTAATTCACAAATGGTAGGGGAAAATGTCTTGCAGAAATTGTAAAATATTTCCTTTATTTGGATGTAACTGCGCTATTAGAAGATGACAAAATATTTTAGGCTCCTTTATGCTGCAGCATTTCCTCTCATATAGTTCTGAGTAGTACAGAAAAACAATGGAATACTATTTTTTTTTTCTTGAATATAGTTCAAGCTACTATTTTCACAGAATCACAGAATTGTAGGGGTTGGAAGGGATGTTTAGAGATCACTGAGTCCAACACCCCTGCAAAGCAGGCTGCACAGGTAGGTGTCCAGGCATCTCTTGAATATCTCCAGAAAGGGAGAATCCACAACCTCCCTGGGCAGCCTGTTCCAGTGCTCCATCACCCTCGCTGTGAAGAAGTTCCTTCACATATTTTTATGGAACTTCCTATGCTCCAGTTTATGGCTGTTTCCCCTTGTCCCGTCCCCACAGACTGCTGAAAAGAGGTTGGCCATCTGCTTTTGACTCCCACACTTAAGATATTTATGAGCATTAATAAGATCCCCTCTGAATTTTCTTTTCTGAAGGCTGAACAGACCCAGGTCACCCAGCCTTTCCTCATAGAGGAGATGTTCCAGGCATGTACTGTAATTACATTTTAGTATGGCTGAATTGGATTTTTAGATGGATTCACAGTTTGCCTGTTGAATACAAAAGGCTAACAGAGTTCTCACTGGAAGTGTTTATTTGTATTTTTTTTTTTGCAATTGTGGTAAATGCAGAGGAAAATTCTTTTAAAAACCAATAGTTTAAATTTTTTAGGAATGCCATTAAAAAGTGAAGATGATTAGAAACCTGAATTTATAATACTTGTGTCTTCAGTAAAATCAATTCAGGAATATTAAAAATGTATATGCATTTAAAAGAATTAATTATTTATGGGACATTTGGACTCAGTTTATCCTTTGCAAATTCACAATAACATAAATACTGTTTAAAACCATTCCCTTAGTTGTGTCAGTGGCTCTGAAAGTAATGCTTCCTATTTATCAAATTCTATTATCATACTCTTTTTATCTATTGCAGTTTCCATTTAAATAGAGTAATTTGTAAGCTACAAAATATATTTTTCAACATAGTCGTCATCACTAGCTAGGCATTTTTGTTAGTGATTAAAAAAGAGCCTGTATGCTATGCTTTTTAAAACAAACAAACAAACAAAAAAACCCTGCAGCAGCAGACTTGACTCTCTATTACTGTCACCACTGCTTAAACACACCACCTAACACACTACATTAACATGTACTGTTTGGTCTCTCTAAATGTTCATCAAGCATTGAAGAATGTCAGTGGGTGCTGGTTTTTTCCACATGGAGGAATTCAATTACATATTTTTCCTTAATGTGCACTTCCATGTCAGATGTAATTTTTGCAGACTGCCCCTGTGTTGCCATCATGGTACCAAAATTTAGTGGAATATTAGTGGGAATGTTCAATCTCTACTGCCATACCATTGATGTCTACCTCTGATGTCATGGGCCAACAAAATAAAATAGGAGGCATTACTTTCAGAGCAGCCCTTGTATGAGAAATCTATAAATCTTTCTTTTTCACATAAGTGCTTAATAATTTTCTAATCTAGAAGTCATATTTAATAAAGTAACCTCAACAAAATTTTAGAAGAATGCAGGTAATCAGCAAATTCTGAAAATAAATAGTTTTTGTATCTTATTGTCATGGTTTTGTGATTTTGTTGTTGGTATTCTACATCATAACATCATGTAAAGCACTGGGACTTAAAGAGTTAATGTTCTGGTTCCGTAGACTGCCATTTCTGGGTGCCTGGTTCTCAGAGGGGGAGGGAAGGAGATGCATTCCGCATGGCTCTTTGCACCTGGAGGTGGGTAGGTGGAGTTGCTGGGCAGGCCTGGAGTCTCTTTCACTTTGTTTGCTGCGGAGAAGGAGATGGTCCCCCTGCAGTTTACAGAGTAAAGCCTCAGTTTCGGACATTCTCTCTCTCATTTTGTTTGATTTGTTGGCCTCAAAATTTTGTTGGCCTTAGTAAATTAACGTTCTTCCTCAGATTGTTGCTGTTGTTTTGTCTACTATTCCCCCGCCCTTCCCCCTTTTCCCTTCTTTTTTTCCCAGGGTGTGGGTCCCCAGGTCCCCTGCCTCATTAGTCACAGGACCGGTCTGGGCTGGCCTGTGAACCTCTGACAATTTTTTTTTCTCCTTTCTTTCCTTTCCAGGCCTGTGGGCCTGCTGTCCCTCTGTGACGGACACAGATAGATCCAGAGATAACTCTGTGACACTTATTCTGCATTTTCACCAATTTTTTCCAACCAAAATTTTATATTTTTGTTTTGGTTGCTGGAAAAAGAATAATTACTTTATTCCTTGCACAAGAATGTTTCTATTTTTCTTTTTCAGACACTTGAGGTAGTGGAATTCTAATTCTTTCAATATAAACATGCTCTTTCTTTCTTTCTTCCTTTTCTTTCATTTTTTCCTCTCTTTATTTTCTTTATTTCTCATGGAACATAATTGCTCTTTTGGTTTTAAATATATTGACGAACTTGAGAAAATGGCTTTATAAAACCATTGCTATAAAAAAAAATTCTTTGCTACCTAAAGGTATGATAATTTGTTTAGCCACAGCTGATATTTATGTGGCATGCTCTTATGTAAGCTTAGTGATGTATGTATAGGTGTGTCTGTCCCCCCATTGCTTTACCCCTGTGTACATCAACTTCAGGTAAAGAGAAAAGAGGTGTCTGTTTCCTATGCACTGACTAAATTGCAAACAATTTGCCAAGAAATCATGCATTCTGTTCCTGAACTAAAGAAAACTGAGTTGGTTTTGTTGTTTTTGGTGGCATCTGTGTAGCATGGTACCAGAGGAACTCAGTGCATTTCTTTTTCCTGGGTGCTTCTTGTGTTTTCTTTCATGCCTTGTATAGATGCACAAGATAGTACCAACTATTAAACTGTCCACTGGACTAATGGGGAAGGTGCAACAGCTGTCCCTTCTCTGCTGCTTCATAGCTTGTCTTCTCACTTTGGTTCCTGTTTTCTGAGGAAAGCCTCTGGATGGACTACAACTTGCGAGCGTTGGTTGTTGGTTCTTTAGGTTAGATTCAGTGAAGCTTACTTACATTTGTATACCCTGGAGAGGATTGAGATGCTCTGCATCTCTGGGCACCTGTTCCGTGTTTGAGCACCTTCACAGTGACAACCTTTTCATTCTACTAAGTGTCACCCTGGGTAGGGACACATTTCACTAGATGAGGTTGCTCTAGAGTGCCACTTAACTGGACCTTGAGCACTTCCATTGATGCATTCACAGCTTCTCTGGGCAACTTGTTCCACTGCCTCACCAACCTCATAGTGACAGATTTCTTCCTTAATTCTAATCTAAATATATTTTCTTCCAATTTAAACTGTTCCCATTGTCCTGTCACAAGAGACCCTCAGGAAAAGTCTTTTTACATCTTTCTCATAAGCCCCCTTTATGTATCAAAAGGCTGCAATAAAGCATCCCCAAAGCCTTCTCCAAGCTAAAATCTCCCAGCTTTTCTTTATAGGAGGGGAATTGCATTCAGCCAAGTTGAGTCAAGGTTAGATATCCTGGGGAAGACAGAGACCCCCCCCCCCCCATGTTTTCTGAGTACACACCCTCATCGTGACAGTCTTTTCCTTTTGCCCAGCTGGGAGATGTCCTTGCTGTGATGTGTGCCTGGTGCCTCTTGTGCTCCTGCCACTGAGCACCTGTGAGAAAAGCCAGGCTTCATCTTCTTCCACAATCCCATTAGGGGACTTAGGCATCTAAATGCAGATTCTCAAGTTCAAAAAAAAAAAAAAAAAAAGAGAGAAACGTATATTGTCTTGGTTATTTTTGTGAGTTTGTTTTTTTAAGTATTATTCACTTTTATTTATTTACTGAATCAATTATTCCCTAATCTTGAAAAGACAAATTCATGCTTCTTCCTGTCAGAACTGAAGTCTTCTGCTTCTGCACATGAGCAGCCACCTCTATAACTTCTTTGACACATTCTCAGGGCCCCAGGCAGCTCTGATCCTTCTGCTGGACTCCTCCTGCTGTCCTGGCACAGCAGCTCAGAGAATGCCAGTCTCTGCCTTCCCGTCTTCTGCAGGACTTGGTGAAGAAGAGATGACAGATCTTGGTGAGGGAAAGGGGTGGAGAAAGGAAGAATGGGCTCATAGGAGCCTTGGCTGTCAAAAGAATTACTGGGAATATCCCATGTGAGCCTGTAAGGTGGTCCTGGAGTTGGGACTCTCCCAGCTAGTGGTAAGCTTATGGGATGGATGGTTCAGTGCCAAGACTGGGGTGGCCATCTGGGGAGGGGTGGACAGGACCCTGCATGCCTGCAGTAGTAGGGATGGGGTCTGGATCTCTTCCCACACTGTCTGAGAGTGGTGGGTTGATGATGGCTCTGCCTCTGAAGGTGCATCAATTTCTATCAGCTCTTCTCTTCTCTCTGGATCCCACCTCCATGGGCTCTTCATTGTTCAAGGTGGTTTACCTCCATCAGCTAATGGTACAAAGCCTCCTCATCAGCTGCCTTTTCTCAGCAGGAAAGCAATCCATCCTTCCTCCTTTCAGGATTCACAGCTAGGCTGTCTTACATAGGAAGCACTTGCCACTGATATCAGTTGCTCAGTGGCTGGAGTTCTGGACATATGGTTCCTGTCTTTTACAGAGTCCAGAGCAGATATCTGTGTGGTGTCTGGTGATGTCAGGAGTACATGGTGGTATCATTCTAACAGTGTACCAGCGTTACCATTACCTGGCAGTGTTAGGAGCTGGGGCCTATGGCCTGACAGTTGCTGCAGTTTTGAAGGAGTAGGAATGATGAGGATGCTGAGGGTCTCTTTCCAGGAGATGGCTCCCTTGTACCTTAATATTGCTAAAGAGAATGGCTTCTCCTTGGGCACAGGGACCTGCAGGGGCTCTAGTCCCCTCTTCCACCCATGTGTGGTGTCCCTTCAATGAGAGGGTGGCAAGCATGTCCCAGGAGCATCAGGGGGTCTCCACTGTCCCTTCCTAGCTGCCCAGCTGCTGACACCTAGATGTGATGCTGTTACAGTCACTGATGCCTGACAATAGCAGAGAGAGGGCAAAGCAGGCAGATGAGGGAAGCATAATCACAGAATCATACAATATTCTGAATTAGAAGGGACTCATGGGGATCATTGAGTCCAACACATTGCTACACACAGAACTAACCAAAATTCAAATTGTATTATGGAGAGCGTTGTCCAAACAATTCTGGAACTCCGGTGGGAGCCTTCTTCCAGTACACAGCCTGACCATCCCCTGACAAAGCTCCATGCCATTCCCTTGGATCTCTCATTGTCACCAGAGAGAAGAGATCAGCACCTGCCCCTCTGCTCCCCTCAGGAGGAAACTGTAGGTCTCCATGATGCCTCCCTTTTATCTCCTCTTCTCTGAGCTGAATGAAGAAAGGAAACAGCTACTTTTCATGCTTCTTGCCATCTAGACACTTCCTCATCTTCATAGTCCTCCTTTGGATGTTCTCCAGTAGTTTTACGTCCTTATATTGTGGTGCTCAAAACTACACACAGTGTTTGAGGTGAGGATGTACTACTACAGAGCAGAATGGGACAATCTCTCGTCTCAACTGACTAGCAATGCTGGGCCTAATGCAGAGTACTGCTGGCTCTTTTGGTTGCCAGTGCACAGTTCTGGCTCATACTCATTCTGCTGTAGACAAAAATATGCCATTGAACATTCTTGCCATTTTTTATGCAGTATATCTTCATATTTTCTCCAGTGGGAAGTACTTTCAGATGAAATGAAGTAGACTTGATTGTTACACAGTTATAGGTATTTTAGAGGGCTGGTTTATGCACAGCACATTAAGTGAATGTGCAGTGCTGCAGGTTATGAGATGTGAGACTTCAAGTTGAACACACCTCTGAATTATTTATCAGCGTTAGTATTGAGGCCGGCTCTGTTTAGTATCTTTACCGATGATCTGGATCAGGGGAGCGAGAGCACCCTCAGTAAGTTTACAGATGACACAAAACAGGGAGAAAGTATTGATCTGCCTGATGGTAGGAGTATGCTATAGGGGGTCTTGGGAGAGGAAGAAAACTGTGTATATATGTATTTTTAAAGATATATCTTAGAATACCTTTAGATACAGTGGATGAAATGTTTTTATAGCACTGTATTTTCTGCAGAAGAGGTAAGGCTATTTGAGCAATTGATCTTCTGTCAATAATACAGAAATCAAATACTAGTTGTGAGTAGACCTTACTCTCTCACCATATCCTGCTGTATAAACATTATCAAGGTAGGCTAGTACATACACTGTACACAGATCTTAACTATCTATTCCATGTACTTTAAGTTTTATTTATGTTATTCAAGTGAATAAAGTTAGTCTTTGGATGTACAAGTTTCTGTGTCTCAAATAGAATCATAGAATTGCTCAGGTTGGAAAAGACCCTCACGATCCTTAAGTCCAACCACAACCTAACCATACTACCCTAACTCTACCCTAACAACCTACTGCTAAATCATGTCCCTGAGCACTACATTCAAATGGTTTTTAAACACATTCAGGGATGGTGACTCAACCACCTCCCTGGGGAGCCTATTCCAGTGCTTCACAACCCTTTCTGTAAAGAAGTTTTTTCCTGATATCCAACCTAAACCTCCCCCGGCACAACTTGAGGCCATTTCCCCTTGTCCTGACACCTGTCACCAGTGACAAGAGACCAACTCTGCTCTTGCTGCAATCACCTTTCAGGTATTAGAATAGAGCAATAAGGTCTCCCCTCAGCCTCCTCTTCCCCAGGCTAAACAGCCGCAGTTCCTTCAGTCGCTCCTCATAGTGCATATTCTCCAAGCCCTTCACAAGCCTTGTTGCCCTTCTTTGGACCTGCTCCAGCACCTCCATGTCCTTTCTGTATTGAGGTGCCCAAAACTGAACACAGTACTCAAGGTGGGGCCTCACCAGTGCCGAGTACAGGGGCAGCATGACTCCCCTAGTCCTGCCCACTATACCATTCCTGATACAAGCCAGGATGCCACTGGCCTTCTTGGCCACCTGGGCACACTGCTAATGTGAATGCCTAGATTAAGCTGAAGGGAAAATACTTTGGTTAAGATCACAGTAAATCCTAGAAAAGAAGCCTTCTGAAACAATATTGGAATAAGGTGAAATGTTTTCTCTTTCCTAACTTTTTCTGATAATTTGAAAAAGTTTTACACCAATCTATGAGAGGTCAATAATTATTACTTTTTTTACTTTTACATTAGACAGTTTTTTTTAATTTTTTACTTGTTGTCATTCTGCTTTTCTTCTTAAAAGTTGAAAATATCTCATGATTGTGTTTTGTCAAAAAAAAAAAAGGAGCAGATAGAATATTTAAACAGGTAATAAATATTTTCTCTAAAATAAGAAAGCTATGATTCAATTTTCAGACACTTGATAATCTGATTTATATACAATATATCTTTCTATTTTCTTAAATTTTAATTGATTGTTGTAAGTCAAAGAATCAATGGGTTCAGATATAAAAGTATGCTACAGCAAAATTTTCACCCATCAGCACTAAAAATAATCCTTGTTCATATTTAGGTGCAATTTCCTTTGATTTTTAAGAAAACAATATTAGCTCACAGCTTGAAGCAAGCACAATATTAAAAATCCTAAGCAAAAAAAATTACAGTATTTTTTTTAACATACATTGTAGCAATCAGAAGGACCAACACGATGGAAAACGCATTACAAAAGTGGTGGAAAGACCAGCACAATGGAAAGGTGCTGGATGGAAAGGAAGGGAAGTAGATCACTCATCTATATCAGAAGATTGTGGGTTCACAGGGAAAAGCTTCCACCAAAGAGGGATCTCCAGAAAGAGATCCTTCCTCAGTGGCAGTCAGCCCTTAATTGACTGCCTTCACCTGTGCTCCCAGGGCTGACTGGGTCTTTCCTCCAGGTGCTCAATCAGTGATTCAGGCTGTGACTCAGCAGTTCCCATACTTACGTTTTCTTATGTTCTATAACTCATCAGTAGAGCACATTTAGTTCAGCTCTTTAAAAATCTTCATCTTCACATGGAAGATACATTTATCCAATATCTTGTATCTTTGCTGTTTCAAAGTGTATCAATTTGTTACTGTAAACTTTCAGGCATTACTTTTTTTTTCAAGACAGTTTTTTGAACTCAAACATTAATGAAAGATGCAGTCAGTTTTGGAAGTTTCTAAACTGTATTGACTGTCAGGAAATAAGCACTGGAGTTTCTGTTCAGATACTGTCTGAAGAGACTGCTGATGACCAGTTCTTTATTAGGAAAATATTTCCATTTATAATGAACTTTGGTCATAGATGATATAGACAAAAATAATTGCAATTTAATAAAGTATTACAATAGAGTACTAAAACGAACTATCAGAAGAAAGATAAAAATGATTCCAACATAAATTTCTTTATGAAGTAGGTACATTGCCTGTTAATATCGATACTGCTGATCCTATCAACTGCTTTCTTGACTGAACAAGCCTACCCCTGCACTGTGATGCTGAAGATGCTTATCATTATTTCTAGGCAAGATTATCCCTAGTAAAAGAATAAAAGAATCATTAAAAAATCAACAACAAGAATGAAAAACATGGTAATATCTAGAAAGGAGATTCTTTTTATTAAAGGCCTAAAGAGGAAAGAAAAGCAAGAAGAATTTTTAAAAAGAAAGGAAAAAAAAGAAAAGAGAAAGAAAACGAAGGGGAGATAAGCTTGAAAAGGGAAAAAAAAAAAGAGATTAATTAAGTAGAGAATGCTGGAAGTAGGGGCTGTCCAAACCTCACTAAAATTGGCTGTAGTGAAGGGACAACAGGATCCCTTCTCTGACTCCCTGCAGCCTTACACATATTCTGGTTGTGGGGGGATAGAATTAATTTTCTCCCTAGAAGCTGGTATGGTGGGTTTTCAATTTAAGGTGAGGAGTGCTTACACAGGGCCAAAGACATTTCAGCTTCTTGTAGTGATCTGGCAGCAGGAAACTGGGAAGTACACAAGGAGCTAGGAGGGGACACAACCAAGACAGCTGACCTAAACTAGCCAAAGGCATATTCTATACCATGTGGTGCCATGCTGAATTATAAAACTGAGGGGAGTTGGCTGGGAGGCAGCCACTGCCTGGGAACTGGCTGGGCACTGGTCAGCTAGTGGTGAGCAATTGTGTTGTGCATCACTTTTTCTAATTTTAATTTACTTTCTGTCATCGTTTTCTTTATTTACTCAATTAAATTTGTCTCCATTCTGCATTTTTATACACTAAGAAACACTGCAAATCATAATTCTTTTTGACTGATGATGAGTAAACATAGGGGGAAGGAAGATTTTCCTTTCGTGAGGAAAAAAAGCACCACATGATAGTAAGACTCACAGTAAGGTAACCTATGACCATCTACTCTGAAGACTGTGTAGCAGTTTGGGAAAATGTTCAGGCCTCATTGAGCTTTCCCAACTGTGTGTTATTGTCTCCTTTAAAAAGCCACTTAATTCTGATAACTGTTTTTGTATTCAGAATAGATTTATTAACACACAGAAAAACAGAGTTTTGCAAGCACTTCTAAAAACTCAGGTTCTTCAGAGCAAAATATGATCGGTGTAACATTTTCATCTACCACTATGACTTCATTCTTACAGGGAAAATAAAAAAGGAAAAAATAAAACAGATGTCATGTTGCAGAATAGACACAATATAAGAAGAAGAGTCCCAGAGTAGTTGCCAAGCCACTCTCAGTGATATCTGAAAAATGCTGGTCGGGTGAAGTCTCTGGTGAATGGAAAAAAAAAACAATGTCACACCCATTTTTAAGAAAGGTAGAAAGGATGACCCCAGGAAATCCCTCATGCCAAGGGAGATGATCCCCTCTACTCTGCGCTGGTGAGACTTCACCTGGAGTACTGCATTCAGATGTGGAGTCATCAGTACAAGAGAGACATAGACCTGTTGGTGCACTTCCAGAGGAGGGACAAAAATGTGGTGCAAGGGACTGAACACCTCCCCATGAGGACAGAATGAGAGAGGTGGGGCTGTTCAGCTTGGTGAATAAAAGCCTCCAGATAGACCTGATAGCAGCCTTTCAGTATCTAAAGGGGGAATATAAGGGAGAAGGGGACATACTTTTTAGTTCTGCTGTGATAGAACAAGGGGAAATAGCCTCAAATTGAAAGAAGAGAGATTTAATTGGATATAAGAAAGAATTTTCTTACTATAAGAGTAGTGGGACACTGAAACAGGTTGCCCAGAGATGTGGTGAGTGCCTGGAGACACTCAAGGTCAGGCTGGATGAGGCTCTGATCAACCTGATCTAACTGCAGATGTTCCTGCTCATTGCAGAGGAGTTGGACTAGATGACCTTTAATGGTCCCTTCTAACTCAAACAGTTCTATGGAAAAAATATATATAGCTTTTTAGTTTTAAAGTTAAGTTCAAAATTTACAACAGTTTTAGTATACTTTTGTGTCTCAAACTGCATGAATTCAAATGCTTCAGAGAAGTGCATCAATGCTGGTAGTAGTGGATACTGTGAGACTTGCTCTGCCTCTGTTAGGGGCATCAAAAGTTCTGTCTCACAACCACAGAATTAAAACTACATGTATTATGCCTGTTGCTGTTTGGAAGGAGCTCTTGATCGATATTTATGATCACCATTTATAGTCTCATCTGTAGTCTGCTTTCATTATTTTTCCTTTTTTTTCCCCTCTTTTAAATTGTAATGAACACTCACTGAAGCTTGAAACAGAAATGATTTATCAGTGCTACTATATATGAGCTATTGTCATGCTTTAACCATGAATCTGGAAGTGCTAATCATATAATTAATAGAATAGAATTATTATGTATGTTGTCTGACTTAGTTCCAGAGGAACAAAGCTGACTGTACATTCATAGTACCTACCACATATCTGTTTCTGAGAGTGATCAACACTTTCTCAAGAAAACCATATGACCAGCATGCTCTTGTAAGATTAGCATCCCAAAGTGAATAAAACACAAAACTCTGGAATATTTCACACTGTGTAGGAGTAAATAGGATTCAAATAGTTGAACTCAAAAAAAAAAAAAAAACCACAACTGTTGTCAGTCTTATACAAAATGCTGACAGTCTTATACAAACTTACAGTGAGGAATAAGTATTTAAGTTTTAGATTTCCATATATTTTATTTTCAAAATCATCTGTAATATGAACCAGATCAGATTTAAATGCTGTGGCAATTAAGAATGTACTGGATGGGGCTTTGAGCAACCTGGTCTTGTGGGAGATGTCCCTGCCTATAGCAGGGGGGTTGGAACTAGATGATCTTAAAGTCCCTTCCAACCCAAACCATTCTATGATTCTATGAAAACAGAAGCAAAGAGATCCTAAAAAGAAATATTTAAAACTTTTTTAAAGCAATCCAAGGTTCTGTCTTTTGTCCCTTACTGTTGCATACAGTACATCAGGTACTCAGATCAGTTGTTTTTCACTTCAGATGTTCTGCAGTATGTAGGTTAAATGTGGAATAATTTATATTCTCTGTTTTCTTGCATCCATGTATCTAATCATATTTCGCATGTTCTTTTATATTTATATTCAGCAGCTATGAATTAGATGTTAATGGAGATATTTTGCTCAGCATTTCTTAGTAAGACAAAAATCTCACTAAATTCCCTTATATAAAGACAGATTAGAATTCTTTCACAGGAGACATTCTTGGCAGAAATTCAGTTGTGTATTTGATAAACTGAAAGGCTTTGGCTCCTATATACGTATCCAGTACAGTTTACCTTTTGTTGCCTAACCACATCCTTCTGTGTTTTCTCTGAATGACAGAAATCACAAAATCACAAAAAGTGTGAGGTTAGAAAGAACCACTGGAGGTAATCTGATCATGCAGGGCCATCATGATACAATATACATGATACCATGTATAGACGTTTTAATTTAATATCTCCAAGGAGATATTCTGCAGTCTTTCTGGGCAGCCTGTGCCAGTGCTTGGTCACTTTTACAGTGAGAGTGTTTCCATAAACATAGAGGGAACCTCCTCTGTTTCAGTCTATGCCCATTGCCTCTTGTTTTGTCACTGGGTACTACTGGGAAGAGCCTGGCTCCATCATCTTCACATCCTCCCTTCAGGTATTTGCACACGTTGGTAAGGTCACCCTGAGCAGTGCCAGCTCTCTCAACCTTTCTTCATAGGAGAGGTGCTCCAGTCCCTTCATCATTTTTGTGGCTCTTGGGTCTCTCTCATGCTGGCAGAGACCAGAACTGGACACAACTGAGTGAAGAGTAAGGATTACCTTCCTCAACTTTTACAATACTTTGATTAATGCATACCAGGATATGAATGCTTCACAGAGATTGTTTCAGGGTATGTTTGGATCTGAGAGTCAGGATATCTCTGGAGCAGAGGCAAGCAAACTATGCACTCAGAGCAGCACAGAGGGTTATGAGTTTTAGTCAACATGTACACATTCATACACACGCAGGCATCCATTTTTGAGGTTTCTGAAAGACTTTCAGTATTCTGGAGTCCACAGCATGTTTCCCATTTCTTCCCTTAAGTCTTCATATAGCAGTTAAGCAAGCTAAAAATTCCCAATCAATGGTTCCAGGCCCTCGAGTTCCAAAAGATATTATTTCATCATACCGGTTTTGCTCCCAGCTTCAGCTGGATAGTTACCATTGTTGGTACAGCTTCTCTCAATCATCCAGGTTTCTCTGATGACCTGATCCAGGTATCACTGCATGTTTCACCTCTTCTGTCATTGTCTGGTCAGAAGAGGATGATTTCTGTAGCATAAGAACTTGAGCTTTCACAGCTTCATTTTCTGGAACACATACTGTGGATTTGTACTTTACCAAATGCGATTTAGGCCTGTAGTTCGTTTAAGATATCTCTCCCCCTTATCGGCACTGGGCAATTAGGCCCTCCTCAATTGCTAGATAATGGAGTCTGCCGGCTCCCTCAAGACATGGTTGCACACCGAATTCCTTCAGGGAGGGTCATAATCACATTCCCCAGCAAGATGAGAGCTTCAGTTGTTACAATTTTCCACAGATCCCAGGTTCCCACAAGTAATTTCAATCACTTACTCAATTTAGCATTTACTACTATTTTCAACAAGTTTCCTCCACAATTTCCACAACCAGCTGCTCCATGTCTGGAATGTCTGGAATGTGTGAACTGCTTTCATGCACTGCAACAAACACACACACACTGCTGCAGCCATGAAAGTAAAATGAAATAAAATAAAAATAAATAATAATAATAAAAAAACACAAACTGCAGATTTGTCATGTCTATAAGAGACTCTAGTTCTGTGGGGTCAAAATCATTAAACCCATCCCTATGAGCAACTCTTTGGGTCACTCATTATCATTTTGCACTGGAATACCTGAGCTGTTCTTACTCCAGTCCTGGACTGGGAGGGGGGGCAGGGGAGATGGCAGGAATATCTATGGTTCTGAATCCAAGTCTCTTCTGTCACTAGTACTCCAAATGTCATCATCCCAAGTTTAAGGGTCCCAAATCAGGGTTGACAATGATTGTCCTCACTCACGGTCCCCTATGGCCCCCTTTCTTGGCCCAGCATCGACGCCAAACTGCCATCTTTACAGGATACTGAGTTGCTAGCTTTGTACACTTTTACTCCATTACTTTCCCATGCTCTACTGCAGCAGATCCTGACATGAATTGAGCTCAGCATGTACTTGCTGAACCCACCCTTTCTCCCTGTTACTCTCTTGGTGCAGTGTTTGATTTGCCTCAGCCAGCAGTAAGCAGGTAAGCAGCCAGCAAACACCCCATCACTCATCCCAAGTTGGATATGTGATAAGCTCCCACAGGCTCTTTTGCTTCCCATAGTTCTGGTTCTATTTCTGTGTAAGTTTCAAAGCGGAACCCACAATGTACTCCATGGTTCACCCTCACAGCCTGGTCTCTCCACTGGGGGAGGGGCAGCCTCGGACTGGGTCTTGCAAAACATACTCACATACACTCACAGGGCGATGGCGTGATACTGGGGCAGACATGTTCTGCTGCCTAGTCCCATCTTTAAAGGCATGGAGGCTGAGAAATCTGACAGAGTAACTTGACACAACAATGAGTTATGTCAAGCAGGTATTCCCTTTATTGCAGCACTGGGTGCATGGGGGATCACTCCACCAAACATGCACACCAAGGAAAGCGGCAACTACATATTTATAGGCATAGCGTATACATATTGATCACATTTCCAAGAAATTGGTTACATATGCATTGGATGTCCCACCCTTCTGAGTGTGCATCCTAGAATGTGGGGAGGGTCTCTGGGCCCATCTGGTGGTTGTTGGATGAAGGCTATTAGTCATCCTTGCAAAATCTTTAGGGGGTTGCGTTGTGTTGCAACTGCCTCCTTATCTTCATGGGACCCCCCCAGTGAGTTGCAAACAGCAACTCTGCTTATCTTCACTGGATCCTCCATTGTGTTGTACACTGCAGTCCTACCCTCCATTGTGTTGTCAACTCTGCCTCCTTATCTTCACTGGACTCAGCATTCCTATGGACTGTGTGTTCTTCCCTAAAGTTTTTGCAAGCTGTGAGGCCTAGTTTAACAAAGTTATAGTTTCCTTGATTCAGCACCTAACCCTATGATGGTGCAATACTGGGGCAGACATGCTCTGCCACCTAGTCCTCATCTTTATAGGCACCTAAACCTATGACAGCGCGTTACTGGGGCAGACCCTTTCCATCTATTTCCTGTCTATAAAAGAGGGAGAGAAAGAAGAAGGGGAGAGAGAAAGAGAAGAAAAAACACACACACACACCAAAATGAAACAAAGAAAAACAAATTCTCACTGCCTCACCCCCAACATCTCAGCAGTCAGTCCCATCCTCATCGCCAATTATGTTTCAGGGTATGTTTGAATCTGAGTGATAGGATGTCTCAGGAGCAGAGACAAGAAAACTATGCACTCAGAGCAGTACAGAAGGTTACGAGTTTTAGTCAACATACACACACTCATATACACACAGTCATCCATTTCAGATAATCCCCGTAAGCAGGAAGCAGAAAGTCCCTAAGCAAGTGCACTGCTACTTACCAACCCTTGAGAGACAGCAAACTGCTGAAAAGGAGACAAAAGGAACATGTCAGTGTTTGATTTGGTAGGTAGTGCCATCAGGGTGTCCCCTGCTTCAAAGTGCACCTTTCCTCCCACCACAGCCTCTCTCCTGCTTTCATTCTCCCCAGGCTCTTCAGGGTTTTTTCCTCTTGCACTCCATACCCGCACGGCCAGTGCATGATGCAGAGCCCAAGTGGAACACCTACTTGCGAAACAAGTCTTTGCAAAAACAAGATAGACTACTAAGGTCAGCTCTCTCTACAAAACAATATATTTGCAGCTACAGCCACAAATATAAGTTCCCTTAAAACTGTCAGAGCACTTTGTTCCATCCCAGGATCATTCTTCAGTCAGGGGCCTCCAGGTCCGCCACACAGAGGTTAAACAGCTTCATGGTGGGTTTTTTTGTTTGTTTGTTTTGTAGTTTGTTTTTGTTTTCTTGGGGATCTTTTTGCACCTTTGTATTCTGATTCTTCCAGAGCACTCTTCTGATACTTCATATTTGTTTTACAGGAATTATTCTTCTCTCCAGAATTTGTTTTTGAATATGTCTGTAAGAAAATATTCCTACTCCACTCTTTTTTTTTTTTAAATGAAGTGTGGTTATTCTTGGACACTTCTGTTACATATTAAGATTTTTAAAACATATGAAAAATATTGGTAATTTTCTAATGAGTCAACTAGATGCAGTTACAGTAGTCTTGAATGTGATGCTCTTCTCAACTGAAACAAATACATCAGCTGTACATCTGTCATTTTTATATATCTAAAACTTCCACAACAATTATGAAAAAAAAAAATCATGTAAACATCATATGTCTTTGTTCTTGATGAAAGGGTGAACTAGGTTAGCTGTATTTAAGATATTAGTACTGATGTGTGCTGTTATTTTTCTACATACTACAAAATAAGTTACATTCTTATTATAACTGCAAGGGTATATGTGATAACATTTGGTAAATGATCATACCTCCCCATAGATTTATAGGTATTATGGAAAGAGAAATTTTCTCACAGAGTGCTGTTCCAGTCGAGTACATACCTCTACTGGATTGCCCAAGTCTACTTCAAACAAAATTCTGAGACAGTCAAACTCTCATGGAAAATTCAGTGCTTTCAGGCTCCTTGTACTTATGATTAAGAACAGCACTGTAAAGTGCAAAGCCAGTGACAGCCCAGTTTTTGTTCTCCTTGCTATCATAAAACTTAGGCAAGCAGCCACAGTGAAATTTACCTAAGGCACAAAAAAAAAAAAAAAAAAAAAAGAGTGAAACATTCCTAAAACCTTGAAAATTTCACAAGGTCGAAATTAAAATTTAAGTAACTTAAAACATTTTTATGCATAGTGAAGTGCAGCAGTTTGAAAATACTTCGATTTATTGCCATGAATTATCAAAGCAAAAGAGAATTCTGACAACATTCAAATATTTATTTTCTTGACATCTCAACTAATTTAATTCCATTACCTTATCATTGAATTTCCATTTATGGTTCACCAGAACAGATAAATTTATCTTGAAAATCTGAGAAATAATGTACATTGCTGTTCAAGAGCTGTGAAATATTTCAGTGCATGTCTTTACTGCTAGGTTGATGTTATCTTTCAACTAGCTACACTATGTAATAAAATATTTAAAAAATTGTTTAGACAAAGATTTCTTTTCCATCAGTTCAGTATCAGGTTCTTATTAGAGCTTTATTACTGTATGTCTACTTTTAAGACATTTTCTTAGTGAAACACTGTTGTAGTTATTTGAAAGCTGTCTGGATTTTAAAAAGAAAATAAATCAATATACATAATGTAAGCATATAGGGACTTAGAAGAAAAAATAGATGTTAGCTTATGTCAGAGAGAGGCAGAGGGAGAACAGTTGAATAAGATTTGTTTTAAATAGAGAGGAACTTATACAAATGGTGAAATTGTAACCTAAAAAAGGGCCATGAGAGGTGCATTTGAAGAATACTTTCACAACACCTGTTTCTCTTCATGTCTGTACAGCAAGCAGAGCCAGACAAACTTTGCACCAGTACAGACAAGCAGGAAAAGCCAGTTTGATTTCCATTTTGTAAACTTGTAGTCTAATGCTTCTGATAGAAAATATTAGTGTTAGAAGACAGATAGTGACTTTGCCAAAAGAAAATAATGTGTATAATAAATAAAAAAGCTATGAAAATGATGCATATTCTCAAGCTTCAGACATAATCAGCTGGGGTCAGAAAGACTGTCAGTGTGTTCTCTAGTGGATAAAAAAGCAAGAAGGTTTTGAACAATCAGTCTGAAGACATTTTATAAACCATAGGTTCAGCCAGCAAGTATTGTACTGGAATCAATATAATCAAAGAACTCTACAAAAATTATCTGATTAAATCCTATCTATTAGCCTAGTGTTGGGTTGATGATTTTCATGGTCATAAGGATTTTATTTCTGTTTGAGTGTGGCCTAAATTACACAAAGGAAAATGTTAAATTTAAAACCAGAAAACTTGAAGGAATTATGTGTATTTTTTTCTGCATGTTGCAGGATGCATTTATTCTCGTATTTAGATTATAATTTTGATATCTATTTGTAGTAAGAATTCTCCGTAGTTTGTAAGAAAAACAGATAGAAGTTCCACAGTCTCCAAGTCATGCTTTAGTATTAAAATAAGTGCAGGTACATATATGTTTTTCAAGCTTAAAGAGGGTAGATATAGGTTGAATATAAGGTAAAAGTCTTTTACAGTGAGGTTAGTGAGGCACTGGAACAGGTTGCCCAGAGATGTGGTTGATGCCCCATCCCTGGAGACATTCAAGGCAAGGCTTGATCAGGCCCTGGGCAACTATACCTAGCTGTGCATGTCCCTTTCATTGCAGGGTAGTTGGACTAGATGACTTCTACAGGTTCCTTCTAACTCTAAGGATTCTGTGATCCTATTCCTAATACAGACCATAGAATGAAACATATGTAATTCACTCTGAAAGTAATGCCTCCTATTTATTCCCATGGAAACTAAAATAGATATAAAGAGCACAATAACACTACTTGATAGAGCAAATTCTCAGCTACAAAACACTGTCTTTCAATATAGTCACCACCATCACCTGTGCCTTCTTGGCAGTGGTGAATGAGAGCCTACATGCTGTGCTTGTTAAAAGAATCTGCACCAGCAGACATGGGCAGTAACCCTCTTTCACCACTGCTGAAACACACCACCCATGACTTCACTGTGCTAACAACCACTGTTCTGTCTCCATAAATGTTCATCAAGCATTGATGAATGTCAGTGACTGCATTTTTTTCTGCATGGAGGTATTCAGTTACATACCTTTGCTTCATATGTATTTCCGTGTCAGATGTCATTCTGTCAGACTGCCCCTCTTCTGCCATCTGTCACATGGTAGCAAAATTTAATGGAATACTGGTGGGAAGGTTCATCTTCTACTGCCACATCACCAACACCTGCCTCTGACAAAATAAAATAGTGTTACTTTTCTTAGAATAAACATATTTCATCAACGTAAACTTCCCAAAATTTTGTAAGACTGTAGCACCAGTTGCTTGCTATTGTTTTTCCTTTGAAATATTAGATATTTGATGTAATTCATTATTGGATTCCATACAAATTATTAACATATAATCACTCTCAGAAAGGGTTTTTTACTTTCCATATTACTGGTAACAAAGACCTATTACAGTCACAGAATGACATTTTAGGTAATTTTGTAGGTCTTTCTGTATTATTATGGCCTAAAAATTCAAGGCGCCAGTGTAGAAAGAAACTTTTTTTTTGCAGGAAATTTAATCTGTGTAAGATAGAGGCAAAGCGACATCTGAGTGATAGAGTATAAAGAATCATAATTAAACACTGTACGTGATTTTTTTTTCCAATAAGTCAAGATGTACCAATGTATAATTTTTTCACCTGTAATTTATACAATGTATAATTTGTCGTATTAAATGCTTCAGTAATTCCAAAAATTTACTCTTAATTGTATGAACTGTTCTTGCCAAGTATATTGTGTATTACATTTTTGATTCCTTTATTTTTCCTAGTCATATTTAAAATACTTATGTTCAATCTGAATGTTAGTGACAAAATAAGATATATTTTTCAATGAAAAATCTATTCCCCTTTGTTTCAGGTATTTCATAGGTTGTATTTTATTTATTTGTTTGTTTGTTTGTTTGTTTGTTTTATTTTTGCCAGAAGGAACCCCAAGATATAATTCAATATCCAACATAGGAATATTACCAAATGTCCAAAATAGCTCTCCATGATTTATAGAACAGCTTACAAGAAGAACCAAAGTCTAATTATATGTTTGCTTTCCCTATCCAAACATAGTAAAAATTATTTTGTTTCAGTTTAGTAGGATAATTTTATTTTCAATATTTAAAAATGCAAAATAAAATAGCTGATTCGATGTATTCTTTGAATGTTCCACAGCACAGATTCTGCTATCTTAAATTGCTGGATAGTAATACAATTGTATGTATTCACACTTGTTTTTAGAGAAACTTCATGCCAAGTGAATTTTGAATGATATATGAATAGTACAGATCAGTGGGATCTTATTTCATATGACCACAAGTCTCTCAGCTGCCCTATCCACTGGGCAGCAAC
Source organism: Numida meleagris (assembly GCF_002078875.1). Taxonomy (NCBI): domain Eukaryota; kingdom Metazoa; phylum Chordata; class Aves; order Galliformes; family Numididae; genus Numida; species Numida meleagris. The sequence goes on along the minus strand of NW_018364430.1, from coordinate 98,237 downwards.
TGCAAAAAAAAAAAAAAGGACAACTAAATTTTTGAATTCTGAAGAAGAAGAGTTTGGTTTGATCAACATCTTCCATGTTTATTGTGCATATCCATATAGTTGTGTAAATGACATACAAGGCTATTAGTTAATTTCTTGTCACAATAGGTACTCTGGCCCTTTTGAAGTGATCTTTCCACATCCTCACAAAAGTCATAAATGAACTTTAAGGTGCAAAATGAACTTTACGATATTTGTGAAGTGTAAATGTAAGAAGAGAGAGCCTTGGTATTAAAACTGAGGAAGAAAAAAAAAATGTTGCATGGTAGAGATGAAGAAAGAGAGAAGACCTCACTAACAAGAATGAAATTCATTTATTGGAAATGAACTGCATCCTTTTTGACAAAACCCTGAAAAGCACGTGGGTACAGGTAGAAGAAAGACTGACAAATCTATATGCATCACAGACAACAAATTCTAACAAGAAATATTTGAGCCTCCCATCAATCTATATTTCTTTGTAATGATTTCACCTAATTATCTCTGCAGTAAAAAATATCCAATTAGATAGGAAAATAGGAAAAATAACAGTATTTAGCAGATAAACTAACAGTATTAAACAGCAATGATCTAGCAGTTCATTCTGGTCTTCCTAATTAGGTATCTCTCTCTGCATGAAGTTGAAAACACAAGAAACAACATAATAAAAAGGGTAAAAGGCCTCATTTTTCTGGTAGACAGTGAAGGAAAAAAGAGAGAAAAAAGAAAAACCTACAACATCACTTACCCTCAGCTTACCCTGAGTGATCTGTAAATGCCTCATGAGTTGCACTAAAGATTGTAACATTTATTTTATTATATTTGATCAGTGCTAGTGTCTTCCTGTTCAATTTTCTTTTGAAAAATATCTTGGAGTAATGAGACTCCAAGACCAGGGATAAAAAGTTAACTGTGTTGTCTTAACTGGGATAAGAGCTGTGCAATTACTTATTTAGGCAATTAGGCAAAATGTTTCTGCTCTTTCTCCTAGCTGAGCTGGGCTTGGGTTACCATTAAGTTTCTTTTCATTTCAAAGTACAAAGCAGCTTTTCTTTCAAGTTGTGTATTCTATATTGTTTTACTCTTTCCTTTTTCTGTTTTACTGCTTGAAGTTCAACGTAAAAGGTTAGAGTTCTTATGTACAGGAAGGACATAATCTAACTGAGAAATTGCCTTTGAGTTCACTGAAATTTTTACCATTAGTACTTTAGGCAATGCAAAATTAGTATTACAAGTATTAAGTAAAAAGTTAGATATCATTTTTTCACACATCCCTTGAGCAAAAGCAAACTACAAAACAGGCATGTATGGCACGTCTAAAAGAAGCAAAAAAGGTGTCTCTTTTCCCTTGCTGATGTTAACATGAACCTCAAAAATCCAGACTTCAGTTTAAAATATAATTTTTGATACAGCTCTTACTGTATGAACCAAACATAAATCTGATACTGTGATGGTGTATACAAAGCCTGTAAAAGAAAGAATAGAAATTTCTGGATAACACTCTCATTTGCCAATAAGGTGGTATATTTGTTGCCTCACAGTAAAGGTCAGTTTAAATTCCAGTATTGTTAAACAGTTTATTTTATCTGTTTAGAAGAAATGCAGAGAGACTATGGAGAAGATGTGGAGTCTCCTTCTCTGGAGATATTCAGAACCCACCTGGACACTTTCCTGTCCAACACACTGTAGTGAACCTGCTTCACTAGGGAAGGGACCAGAGGTCCCTTCCAAGTCTTACAATTCTGTGATTTTTTGGTGGTTCCCAATGACAGAGCTGTTCCTTAAAAGATGAATTAAAGTTTCTGAATGAGATTAGACAGACTTTTACTAAATGGTTCTTTATACTATGTGAGCACATGTTTGAAAGTTACTGCTATTACAGAGCAGTCTATTCTAAATTTCAAAGTGGTACTGATACTACTGTAGATGAAGTAGCTTTGGTGTTGGAAGAAAGTAGTCCAAAGGACTCAGAAACTTACCAGAAGTACCACACTGATGAAAAGAAATGAGTGGCAGTTCTTGTTTTGTTCTTTTTTTGTTGTTGTTGTTTTCTTACACTTTTTCTTTAAAAATAAAAAGTTGGAACAGTAGATGTTTCCTAGTCAGAAACATCACCTCTAAGGTACTGTGGACAATCATTCCATTATTTAATGCAGTGGCTCAGATAAGCAGAGGAGCATAACAAGAAACATGATGCTGGCAAGGAATCCCACAGGATGAAAATGCAACATCTGAACTGTATCTGCTTTGAGGCACAGAAGTGACATTTCTCAATCAAATGTAACAATTACAAAATAGTGACTTTTCTGCTTAAAAAATCAGCCTCCTGTCAGCTTGGAATTTGAGTTTCAAACTGCTCTTTTTTGAAGAGTGGCAGTGCAGAGTGTAAAAAAAAGAAAGTCTTGAAACTAGGTCAGCTCAGCAACTGCCAAAACACTTGTTTGTTATTAATGTTGTTTTAGTCACAAATCCAAAATACAAGATCATATGAGCCATCATGAAGAAAATAACCTATTCAGAGCATCAATGAAGTTTTCAAGACTAGGGTTTTGTAAGTAGAAAAAAGCAGTGCAGATGATAAAATGTGGGGAAGAGGTTCCTATTTTGAAATATGTACGAGGCCTCCACTGATTCCAGAAGATGTTTTTGTTAGGAATTGTAACATACTTGTTATGAAATATCTACTTGTACAGCAGTGCTTTATTATATTGAAATCTGTCGACAGTTTTCAACTTAATGTTGAAATATGAAGGATATGTACTTAATTATATTTTCAAATAATGACATAAAGTGGTTTGTTTTTTACACATTAATTTCTGACAGAGATTATGCTTAATGCTTTTGAAAATCAAATATATGTTTGTATAAATATCTGCACACTGACATTCCCACCACTATTTCAGAATTTATTATGCCTCAACAGAGTGAAAAATATCAAATATATGTTATTTTTTAAAATTATAATTTTTGGCCTTAAAAGAATACTAATGTGTGGAATAGGATTAATGAATTGTCTTAACTAAATATATGGAAGCCTAATTCTTCAATAGTATTTGTCATTTTTAGGTGAGTAGACACGTATTTGTTAAACCCTAAGGGAAATAATTTTCCTTTACAAATCAAATCCATTATATGAGTTTAAGCTGTGAATGGCTGTCATATTGCATATTAAATCTGATTGTATTACAATGTAGCAAACCAAGCAAAAATTGTCTGTTACATGTCTTACTTATTTGCTTTATTCTAAGCAATGGTGATTGGATAAACAGAAAAAAATATTCAAACACTGTAACCATCCCACATAATACCCACAGAAAAATTTCTCTGACAGCCTTGTTCCAGCACAAAGGGAGAGTAGTTTTAAAAAAGGGAATGTAGAAATTCTTTACAAGAGAAGCAAGAGCATTTAGTTTTTTACATGCTCAGATTTAAAAAAAACTCTTCCTCTTCCGCTTTTTTTTTTTTCATGTGTAACATTTGTTGTTTTGTGTTTGAATAGAAGCACTTTTTGAATTTGGAGTTGCAGTGGAATTGCCAAGTAACAGCCTGAACCAGTATGTGAGCACCTGAGTGCCCAGAGAAGGGGAGCCCTGATCCACCTTTTCTCTCTCCCTCCCCACAGTGGTGCTTCCAGCTGTGCTTCTGGGAGCACGTATGCACTCAGAGCCTATGCAGTTTGCCCCTCTCTCCTTTTCTGGCGCACCAGAGTTCAAACCAGGGAAGGCTGCATTCCTCAGCTCACCCTTTTTTCCAAACCGTTGCCAGGAGGGGTGCGTTAATTCTTCCAGGTGATAACAGCCGGGCAGCAGCACGTTGCACATCTGCATGGATAGCTGGGCAGTCTGCTGAGGGTTCACACTCTGGATAGCAGAGCGGGCCACTCAGGATTGGACAATCCACACCCGACCTATCTGGGGCAAAGATATGTGGGTTGATATACAGAACGTGGTTAGGCCCAGGACTGTACGAGCATACCACGTCTCTGGACGTCAATCCTTGGAGTTTCTGGGTACTGATGAAGCTGACACACTGGCTTGAGTTCAGTGGCTAGGCAGTACATCAGCAAAAGACATAGCCCACTGGTCGCATTGGAAACTACAACATGCAGGACAGAAAACCATGTGCGCAGCAGCTAAAGCATGGGGGCTGCCCATACAGTTACCGCATATAGTCCAGGCACTTCAGGACTGTGACGCTTGCTCACAAATGAGACCAAGACTTCTGCCAGAAACTATGGCCCATCTTGCTAGAGGACACAACCCATTACAGCGATGGCAGATCAATTATATAGGTCTTCCTCAATCTGAGGGGGCCAGATATGCCCTAACCTGTGTTGATACAGTGAATGGATTGATGCAAGCCTATCCTATAGCAAAAACAAACCAAGCCTATACCATTAAGGCTCTAACTAGGTTGATGGCATCATACGGGACTCCTGAGGTCATTGACAGTGACCAAGGTACAAGTTTCACGGGTGCAGCTGTGCAGAAGTGGGCTGAAGACAACAACATCGAATGGTGGTTTCACCTGCCCTATGATCCAATGGGAGCAGACCTAATAGAAAGATATAGTGGGATCCTGAAGGCCACTCTGAAGGCAGATTCACAGTCCTTGCAGGGGTGGACCAAGAGGCTTTATGAAGACCTGCAGGACTTGAATGAGAGACCAAAGGATGGTAGACCCAGTGCTTTAACAATGTTACAGACAACTTCGGCCTCCCTGCTTAGGATACAAATTACAGGTAAGGACACCTCACTCAAGCCACAAGTTGGCACCATGAATCATCTTCTGCTCCCTGCCCCTGAGGACCTAGAGCCTGGGAAACACGAGGGAAAATGGCCTTGGAATGTGCAAGTAGGACCAAAATGGTGTGGTCTCCTTGCACCATGGGGGAAATTGTTAGAGGCTGGAGGATCAATAAACCCTCCAGTAGTTGATGTATGGCCAGCAGAGGTAGTAGGTGACACCTCGATTTTCATTGCAAAGGAGACATTAACCATGTCCATGTGGCAAATTAGAACCCCCCCTTTGGTACCTGATATAGTGATCGAGCCACAGATATCAGGCCAAAGGGTGTGGTATCAAAAAGCAGGACATGCCCCGATACAGGCGGAGGTGTTGACTCAAGACTGAAATACAGCCTGTATCCTACCGCGGAGGGCAGACCTACCCTTCCTCGTACCTCTTAAATATCTGTATTACTCCCCTTGAGGTTATTAAGTTCACAGGACAGCTGGTAGGAGCAACATCACTCCAGCATGCTCCAGTGTCCATGAGGAAACATCATGACACCCCGTGATGGACTGCTGAACTTTGGGGAACTGGTGAGCGTGAACCCAGACTCCTTCTGGTCCCTGAAGAAGATATGCCTCAAGAAGGAACATCAAGTACTGGCCCAAAAAAGACTGCCAATAATTGCCTTCAGTGCCTTAACATTCTGCATCGCAGTGGATATTGTGCGTGTGTTGAGATGTACATTTTATTTTGGACTAGCAAAACTGCAGGACCTCACCCCCTACCTGCTCAGTCATTGGTTCATGCTGTGAAGGGGTGGAGTGCAGTGGAATTGCCAGGTCACAGCCTGAACCAGCATGTGAGCACCTGAGTGCCTAGACTGGGGGGGCCCCGATCCACCCTTTCTCTTTCCCTCCCCACAGTGGTGCTTCCAGCTGTGCTTCTGGGAGCACATACGCACTCAGAGCCTGTGCAGTTTGTCCCCCCTCCTTTTCCGGTGCATCAGAGTTCGAACCGGAGAGGGCTGCATTCCTCAGCCCACCCTTTTTTTCCAAACTGTTGCCAGGAGGGGTGTGTTAATTCCTCTTTCTTTGATATCTTGTTCTGTAGTGCCTGTATCTGAAATAAAGGCTCTGTCACAGCCTTTGTTTGCTTTACAGGAGTTATGTCTTACATGCATTTCTTGAATACTTTGAACAATCTTGAAAGTTATTACCCCTTTGCTTATTAAATATAATAATTTATACCCCTTGTAGTGATTATGAAAGTTCACCCTTGTGTCAACTCAAATATTTGATGTTGTGAAAGTAGCTAACACACAAAGCTGGTTGAATTGATTTTAAGAAGCAAACATTTTCTAGTGGGTTTTTGGAAATAACTATTGAGATGTGTATTTCATTATTTTTATCATCTGAAAAAATTTTGTGTAATTTGAAGACAGAGAAAGTATTCAGTCAAAACTTTCACAATTTTTTTTTGGCTGTGTTTAATAAGATTAATACAAGAAAAATTCTCTAATCTAAAACTAAACACATGTTGTTTGCAGCCTCCAAGTTTGAAAAAAGTAAAATCTAATGAATCTTGGAGTCCTTTATTTTCTTGGAGATATATTATTATATTATGAACTTTCCATGCATTTCAAACTGATAAAACTGTCATTTCCTTCTGTAGCTTAATCAGATTTGTCTATGAGCAAAAGAAGTAATCTGTATTTTCCCAACTTCTAAGTGAGCGTATTTCTGTGCAGTTTCTGTCAGAAACTGTTGCAACTTGTCTCTCTGAATCTGCACTCAACAACTTTCTTGCTTCTGTCTTCACCGGTGACTGGTCTTCAGGCAGCCCTTGAGTTGGGAATATGGGGACTGGTGGACCATTGTCATTCCTGCTGTAAACCACCTGAGGAACCTGAATATCCATAAGTCTATGAGTCCCAGTGAGATGCACTCAGGGAACTGGCTGATGTCTTTGCTAAGCCACTCTCAATGATATTTGAAAAGTCATGGCAGTCAGTTGAAGTCCCTGGTGAATGGAAAAAAAGACAATGTCACATCCATTTTTAAGGAGGGTAGAAAGGATGATCCAGGGAACTACCAAGGAAAAGTCCTGCCTGACCAAATTAATGGCTTCCTATGATGGCATAACTGCAGCATTGGAGAGGGGAAGAGCCACTGATGTCACCTATCTGGACTTCAGTAAGGCCTTTCATACGGTCCCCTACAACATACTTCTCTCTGAACTAGAAACATATGGATTTGATGGGTGGATTGTTTGATGGACAAGGAACTGGTTGTGAGATCATACCCAGAGAGTAGCAGCCAGTGACTCAATGTCCAGGTGGAGACCAGTGACAAATGGTGTCCCTCAGGGGTGAGTACTAGAATCTTCATCAGTGACATCAACAGTGTGATCAAGTGCACCTTCAACAAGTTAGTGGATGACACCAAGCTATGTGATGCACTCAACATGCCTGAGGGATGGGATGCCGTCCAGAGAGACCTGAATAGACTTGAGCAGTGGACCCAGTAGTGAACCTCATAAGGCTCAAAAAAGTCCAATGCAAGGTCTCGCACCTGGGTCACTGCAGCTGAATACAAGTTAGAGGATGAAAGATAAAGCTGAAAAGGACTTGTGGGTACTGGTGAATAGGCAACTGGACATGAGCCAGCAAAGTGCCCTCACAGCCCAGAAGACCGATCATATCCTGGGCTGCATCAAAAGAAGCATGGCTATCATGTCAAGGGAGAAGATCCTTCCCCTTTAATTTGCACTGGTGAGACTTCACTTGAAGTACTGCATCCAGATGTCGAGTCCTCTGTATAGGAGAGATATGGACCTTTTAGACCATGTCAAGGGGAGGGCCACAAAAATGATTCAAGGGACGGAACACCTGCCCTACAAGTACAGACTGAGAGAGCTGGGGCTGTTCAGCCTAGAGGAGAGAAGGCTCTGGAGAAACTCGATAGCAATCTTTCAGTATCTAAAGAGGAGCTAAAAGAAAGAACAGTCTCTTTAGCAGGGTCTGTTGTGGTAGGATAAGAGGAATTTGTTTCAAGGTAAAAGAGGGGAGATTTAGACTGGATATAAGAAGAAAATTTTATGATAAGGTTAGTGAAGCACAGGAACAGGTTGCCCAGTGATATGGTGGATGCCCCATCCTTGGAGACGTTCCAAGTGAGGCTGGATGAGAATCTGAGCAACCTGATCTAACTGTAAATGTCCCTGTTCACTGTAAGGAAGTTGGGCTAGATAACCTTTAAGAATCCCTTACAATTCAAATGACTTCATGATTGTTTCCAAGTTTACTCACACAGCATTATGCAGCAGTACAGAGTTCTACTGTGAACCACAGCTGGCATTCAGCTGTATATGATTCCAGGTCCAGCAGTGACTGTGCGGCCTTGAGAGATCAGTGGAGGGCCACACTGCTGTAAATAGTGAGCATGGGAGACTGCCTTGACTCACTTTCCTGGTGACAGGCCCTGCTATCTACTTTCCTTTCTAGGGTGCACAGAGCCCTCACCACCTGACCTGTCCTGACATTTGCCTTGGAGAGGTCATCCAGGACCAGCTGTTTTTCCCTTCATCAGGAATGGGGGTGGGGGGAATAGAAAGCTTCTGTCGCGCAATAAACCTTTCAACCTGCAACAAGCCTCAGAGATGTTTGATATAGTAAGAGTGCTTTCTTTTAATTCCTTGAACAAGAGGCTTCTGAGGAGACTTCCTAATTTAAAGATCTGGGAATGCGAGAAATAAAATTGGTTTCAAAAATAACTCTTTGTAAGTAAAGCTGCCTGCCTAGTTGAACTTCAGACGATGTAGGACTGTCTCCTGCTCTTTACAGGCTCTTAGAAGAGCCTGTAACTTTTGAGACAGTCACTTCAAAAATTTTTGAGGAAGAAATGTGATAACTTTGTATTCTAGTGTCTATATTTCAGAGCTAAAAATTTCATATGAAATTAATCATAGTAGATTGGAAAAAGTAAAACAATGGTAGTGGATGAAGAACTGAAATAATTTATAATTAAACATAATAAAATATTTCAATTTCTAGGATTATAAGTATTGCTATCCTTTATTTTAAATATGTATATAAGTATTTTAAGTATATTATGTACGTAGGTCATAGATAACTACAGCAGATAGAAAGAGCATAACAGCACTATTTGATAGAGTAAATTCACAGATTCAAAACACTCTTTTCAACATAGTCATTGCCATCAGCTGTGCATTTTCACCAGCAATAAATGAGAACCTGCATGCTGCACTTGTAAACTCATCGTGGCTATCTGGAACATGGCTTGATTTTCAAGCTGCTGTCACCACTGATGAAATGCACCAATCACTACCTTTGTGTTAACATCTACTTTGATCTCCATAAACATTCAGTAAGCGCTAATGAATGTCAGTGGGTGCAGTTTTTTCCACATGGAGGAACTAAATTGCACACCATGTCAGATGCCATTTTGTTGGGCTGCCCCTCTGCTGCCATCTGTTTCATGGCAACAAAATTGAACAGAATATTGATGGTAGGAAGATTCAGTCTCTTACTGCCGTACCACCAGCATCTGCCTCTGACACTGTGTGCCAAAATAATAAAATAAGAGGCATTTCTTTCAGACCATCCTTCTTAAGTATGTAAGTATGCTATTCCTTGTTTACTGAATGTGAAGGGGTACCTCATACTCTTCCTGAAAAGAAATCAATCTTTCTGGCTTCCTTCACTTTTAGGGATGGAAAACAATCGAGAACCAGGGAGTCTGGGCTGATAGTACTGACTACTCATGAAGCCTGAAATGCATGCTACAGTTCATAGGGGAGGAAAAGCTGATCAGCACAGCTGAGATGTCATGTAAACAATAATAGGCTCTGGCAACTATGGAATTTGAAAGTCTTAAAATTTGCAACAGCAGCAAATCTTAAATTTTTAAAGCTTGCTAAAAATTATGAATAGGTTTACCAGGGAGGCAGGGGGGACAATATACCACTGACATTCCAAATTATAGCCTAGAAAACAGGACAAGGAAAACCATTTGAAAGTTAAAGCCTTTTTTCCTGTCTCAGGTCAGGAAAAAAGTAAAAACTGTGTTTACTTAAATTCAGTGTGAACAGAGTGGCAAGTGATACCAATGTAGTATCAGATCCTTACATTCGACAATGAAAAAAGATTTTACATGCATTAAAGGTGATCTTTAATGAGACATGTTTTTGCATCTTAGACAACAGTGAGGTTACTCACCAGAACAGATGTGAGTTTCCCCCAGCCAGAACTAGACTCAGACTTGCACACATTGCTTTTTAGAGTCAACTCTATAAGTCTGAATGATAACAGCAAGATTTTTACTGTGTGACATTTAATTTAGTACGGTATCTTTAAAGTATTTCTGCTGCATATTCCTTATTCAGTGTGTATGCAGCTCCTTTTTAATGTTCAATTTAAATATGAGCTCCCCAGCTGTAAGAAGTGAAGAACAGGCATTTAAGAATGATTATATGAAGAAAGAATAAAGAGTTTGAATTAGGAAGAAAAATTTGGCCTTTAGTAATGACTTTTCTTAAGGCATTAAAACATTAAAAGTCATGTTTGGAAGATTACACAGCATCAGATTAAACTGAGTGACATCAGCTCAAAAAAGAGAAATGCTGAGTATTTCATAAATCAACTGCGCATCTTCCTGCTTTCATTCGGTTGTAAATATTAAATCAAGGGCTCCATCTAGTCAGACATACACTTAATGTTTTAATAGATAGAATTGTCCATTACATGGCTCATTTATTCACTGAGTAAAGAGAATGTTTTATGACGTGGTACAACTCTTTGCTGTTTTTTCATAAGAAGTGAGTTCAGAAGTTTAATAAGAATTGAGATCTGTTTTGGCTATTTACTATGTGAGAGTCAGTTTTGTCCTTTTTTATTGACCTGAAGCTCTTGCAATTTACTTTTTTAATAAACAGTAAAAACAAAGACTATCTGTTTTCAAGTAAACTCAGTTTTTTACTGTACCTGAAATCAGAGTGCAATTATATATTTTAACATTCCCATTGAGAGCCAAAATCAGATGCTGGGTTTCACAATGAAGAATAGAAATAAATACATATACAATTGCAAGGAAGTCTTCTGACCCTTGTAAATTGCTATGATAAAATATAAAAATGCTGAATTTCTTATAAGTGTTTGTTCTTCTCAAATTTATTTGAAAACAACACAGCTAGAGAATAATAAATCATAAAGAATATTTGACGCTTCTAGTGCATACTTGCAAGATACTTGAAATATGAGGTTTTGATCATAATGCTATACATAAAAATGTTATACATCCTAAAAACTATTTAAAGTATAAAATCTCATAATAAATAGCTTCTATTTTGTCCAGTTGGTAACTACTATTGTATTATGACCTTTAAAAGTATTAACTAAATCATGATTGTTACAACTGGAAGAGCTTTTAGGAAAATGAAATGATTTTATGAGCTACTGCCTCTCACTTTGCCACTGATATAGGAAGATCACAGAATCACCAAGATTGGAAGAGACCTCCGAGATAATCCAGTCCAACCATCCACATATCACCAACAGTTCTCGCTAAACCGTGTCCCTCAGTACAACATCAAAATGTTTTTTGAACACCTCCAGGGACAGTGAGTCCACCGCCTCCCTGGCCAACCCGTTCCAGTACCTGAACAATCTTTTGGAGGTTTTTCCCAACATCCAACTTAAATCTCCCCAGTGCAACTTGAGGCATTCCCTCTAGTCCTATTGCTAGTTACAAGGGAGAAGATGCTGATCCCCATCTCACCACAACCTCCCTTCAGATAGTTGTAGAGAGCAATGAGGTTTTCCTTGAGCCTCGTCTTCTCCCAATTCTCTCAACCAATCCTCATAAGACTTGTGCTCAAGACCTCTCAACGGCTTTTCTGCCCTTTTCCAAACTTGCTTCAGAGCCTCAATGTTGTTCTAGTGCTGAGAGGTCCAAAAATGAACATGGTACTCAAGGTGCGGCCTCACCAGGGCTGAGTACAGAGGGATGATCACCTTCCTGCTCCTGCTGGCAACACTATTTTTGATATAAGCCAGGATGCCATTGGCCTTCTTGGCTGCTTGGGCAAACTGCTGGCTCATGCTCATCTGGGCATCAACCAACACCCTGAGGTCCTTTTCCTCTACACAGCCTTCCAGCCACTCTGCCCTAAGCCTGTAGCATTGCTTGGGGTTGTTACGGCCAAAGTGCAGGACCCGGCACTTGGTCTTGTTGAACCTCATCCCACTGGCCTCACTGCAGCTATCCAACCTGTCCATATTCCTATGTAGGTCCTTGCTACCCCCAGGCAGATCAACACTTCCTCCCAACTTGGCGTCATCTGCAAAATGAGGGTGCTCTCAATGTGCTCATCCAGGTCATCAATACAGATATTGACCAAGACAAGCCCCAGTACCGACTTCAGGGGACCACTATTCATGTCTGGATTTAACTCCATATGCTACCACACTCTGGGCTCAGCCATCCAGTCAGTTCATTACCCAGCAAAGAGTATACCTGCCCAAGCAATGAGCTGCCAGCTTCTCCAGGAGAACACTATCAAAGACAGTGTTGAAGACTTTGCTGTAGTCCAGGTAGACCATGTCAGCAGTCTTTCCTTCCTTCTCCAGGTGGGCCACTTGATCATAGAAGGAGATCAGGTTGGTCAAGCAGGACCTGCCTTTGATGAACCCATGCTGGCTGAGCCTGATCCACTGTTTGTTCCACACATGTCATGTGATCTCTCTCAAGATGATCTACTCCACAACCTTTCCTGGTACCAAGGTCAGGCTGACAGGCCTGAAGTTCCCTGGATCCTCCTTACGACCCTTCTCGTAGATGGGAGTCACATTGGCAAGTCTCCAGTCTTCTGAGACCTCTCCAGTTGACCAGGACCACTGATAGATGGTGGAAAGCAGCTTGGCTATCACCTCCACCAGCTCCCTCAGCACTCTCAGGTGGATCCTACCTGGCCCCATAGACTAGTGGATGTGCAGGTGGAGCAGTAGGTCTGTTTCCACCTGAATCATGGGGCATTTATTCTGCTCCCTATCTGAGACTTCCAGGTCACAGGGTAGAGCACCCTGAGGATAACTGGTCTGACTTAAAGACAGATGTAAAGAAGGTATTGAGGACATCAGCCTTTCTTTATCCTCAGTGGTCATGTTCCCCAGCACATTCAATAAAGCATGGAGATTCTCCTTAGTCCTCTCCTGTTAATATATTTGTAAAAAAGTTTTTTGTTCACTTTTACCACAATGGCCAACTTGAGTTCAAGCTGGGCTTTTGCCTTTCTAATTTTCTCCCTGAATATCCTAACAACTTCTTTGTACTTTACTCAAGTTGCCATTCCCTTCCTCCGGAAGATAATTTTCATGACAGTATAACTTCAAGGGAATGAAAACTAGTTTAAATTGCATCCTGCAGATATTTTTAGCTGTCTTTGAACTATATGTTCAGTCTCAGGATTTAACAGACCTTCAGCACCACCTTCTTTTCGTTTTCTTTAATTTAGTTATTTGAATAAACTTACTTTGAAGAGAAGAAAGCATGCACCATGTATTAGGTTCTCAGGACAAAATGCTTCCATTTTTGTAAAGTATCAATTCAATATACAGGTAATCTCAAGAGATTTTATGATTGGGAAAAAAAAATGAAAGATTAACTTGTTGTTCAGGAAAAGAAATTACTAGAATTTGGAGGAGAAACATGATGCCATGGAATTTATTTTTTATTTTTATTTCTATTTTTATTTTTATTATTTTTTGTGGTGTTAAGTTTGCTAACTCCCAGTTTTCCTCTCCCTAAGTAGAGTTTTTCAGACAGAGTGCATCTCGCATCATTCATCTTAACTGATTTTCTGGAGCCACTTTCAGAGGCAGATTTGAACAAAAGCTAGAAAAAATAAGGGTCTTAATAGTATACCAACATTATACTAATAACAATGAAATAGGAATTAATAGGAAAAAAGTAACAAGAAAAAAATGCCTGTTCTTCGAGTTTCAGAGAAACATTGGAAAGTGGCAAGTGTTGTTGGTGCACCTCTAGTGGATATTGCACTCAGAACTTGGCATAACATTCTCACCATCTTAGGGAATAGCCCCTCACAGATTTATTTTGAGAGTTTCTGGCAGATTTCTAAAATATATGAATAAAATTTGTGCCTTTTACCAATGAATTTAGTTAAAAATAAACCTTGACAAATATTCTTTACTACTTTGATACTGCAATATGGTGTATACATTTTATCTAATAGAAAGAAATACAAATAATTTTCAAACACTATAGCAAATGTTTTTTTTTTTCTTTTCCGACCATTGACATCATTTAGAGTTGAATTCATTGAGATGTACAACACTGAGATTCAGTACAGTGGAAACTAATCAGGCAATGGAAACTTAAATTTGATTTTTCTTCATGCTGTTCTTCTCAAATATGAAAAGGTATTCATCATTGTATATGCAAAATGCGTCCATATTAGATGTGGTGTTTTCCTGCCGCACCCTCCTTATGGCCTACATATTGCATTTTGAAAAAAAAATAATAAACTAAGCGTCAGTCAAACTGCAGTAGATTTCAAGCCAGTGAGGAGTCCATGTCCTTACAAATGAACTACCATGCCTAAAGGCAACATTCAAACACATTACCTTTGGCTCTCTCCCCCACTGAGAGAAAATATATAAAAGGAGATTTTTGGGGGCTGATGTGCTGGGACATAACTTCCTCAGTTTTTAATGGTGGAATGAGATGTAGTAATGTATCTCTAACAAGAGATTAGCTAACTTAGTGGTACTGAGATTCAAACTGCAAAGAGTCCAGTGGCAAATTTGATGTGTTGTCATGCTGTCATTACTTGGAATTCCTGGAAAAAATAGATTAGAACCTTTTGAATTAACTTCTGCGCAGGCATTTCATCATTAATAATATCAAAATATGAGGTTTTCTCGTTATGATTTTGAGCAGTATCCCTTGCTTGTGGAGGGAAAATTTTCAATTTTGCTGTCAAAATATCACAGAATTGTAGGGGTTGGAAGGGACCTCCAGAGATCATCCAGAGATCATCACAGGTAGGCTTTCAGACAGGTCTTGAATATCTCCAGAGAAGGAGACTCCCCAACCTCTCTGGGCAGCTTGTTCCAGTGCTCCGTCACCCTCACCATGAAGTTTTTTCACATATTGGTGTGGAACTTCCTATGCTCTGGTGTATGGCTGTTTCACCTTGCCCTGACCCCACAGACCGCTGAGAAGGCGTTGGCCGTGTTCCTTTGTCTCCCACACTTAAGATATTTATAGACATTAATAAGATCCCCTCTCAGTCTTCTTTTCTCAAGGCTGAACAGACTCAGGTCACCCAGTCTTTCCTCATAGGGGAGATGCTCCAGGCCCTTTATCATCTTTGTGGCCATCCGCTGGACTCTTTCCAGGAGACCTCTGTCTTTTTTGTACTGGGGAGCCCAGAACTGGATGCATTCAATACTCCCGATTGAGGCCTGACACGGGCAGAGTAGGGGAGGAGGATCACCTCCCTTGACCTGCTGGCCACACTCCTTTCAATGCATCCCAGGATCCCATTGGCCTTCATAGCCACCAGGGCAATATGTTGATAAAACATGATGAAAAAAGTGAGAAAAATGTCACCTAAGATTTCTGAGGATCACTAGTACAGAATCTTTATATTTTTAATCTCAGTGAAATGTTTCATATGAAGTGTGCAGGGTTGATCATGTAGAGGCCATTAGCAATTTTTAAATATGTGTGCATGTTAAATTTCCTATGAATATTGTTATTTTTTTTTCAGATAGATTGATAAGCATTTCTCTGGAAATTATATTGCTATTCTGTCCAATGTAAATTCACTACTACCTGCTGATAGCAGGGATTCTTTAATAATTCAAGGCAGTACCTTTATCAAAGTAGCTAATTAGATATGGTGAAGTCACTGTTGAATTTTTTTGAATGAGCACTTCTATATTTTTCACATGCTAACACAGACAATAGATTTACATTTCTATCACCAGAAAATGAGGAAATAGGAAAGTTTTATAGTCTGGGTCTAATTTTTTTTATAATTAATTAAATGAATTAAATGAACACAAAAAGGAATCTCTTTTACAGATTTGGTTCCATGACCAAAACTTACCAAATTCTGCAAGTAGCCACAAGTTTAAGACAAAAATATCTGCACAAGCCTACCTGAGTCTACTACACTAGGTAGTAAGACTTGTGGGTGGTGACTTATTTTCCTTTGAGATTTGGGAATTGGGGTCACTTTTGTCACCAGATTTCCTAACAAATTCTTAAAGATTTTCTGACGTCATTATTCTTCGGAGGAAAACTTCTTAAATGTGGCATCTCAGAAATATACCAGATTAAGGCCTAATACCTGAAAGTGGTGTTGTATTTTTAAGATGTCAATAGTGCTTATCCATATCTTAGGAAATCCAACAATGGAGAAGTCAGGTTGAAAGTGATCAGATTTGTATTTCCTATTTAAATGTATATATTTATTTTTAATATTGTCAGATACTTTTTTCACATCTTACCACATTTTTGTCTCCCTTTCTTCTTTTCCTGTCTCTCTCTTGCACTATGTAAGTATATATATATATTTACACATATATGCTGTCTCTTTCCTACCAATGGTAGCTACTTGAGTGGCTAAGGATGAAAAATATTATATATTTACACTGCAATTATAGGAACTATATATTTTACTGTCTAAGTACCATTTCTCATCATGGTTATTATCATGATATTAAAAAGCTAAGTGTCATTGTAGAAGGAATGTAAGTCATTACCGCATTTCTACGCATGGTAACTCTTAAACATAATTGCTATGTAATCTTTAGGTGATTGAATTATTATACAGGTCAATGTGCATGCTGGCAGCATAGCTATGAATAAAAGAAAGCTACTCAATCAAATATTAATTCTGTTTCTTTTTTAATTGAATTATTTTCAAAACATAACATTCAGGGCCATGTTTTGGAAAAATGTGAAACTTTTAGTCAGCTTTGTTAAAGTGTGTGATACAAATTTATGTCAATTAATAATGAAAAGAACATAACTGCATGACTAAGAGACTGATCCAGGGATGAAAAGGATACTTGCATTTTCATGAGCATCATGTTGAGAATCCACAAACCCACAAAAATCAAGTCAATGTCTTGATCAGTTGTGGGTCACATGCTTGACAGTCAAGATAACTTTTGCAAATGTTATAAAGAGATACCAGCTGGCCTTAGGGGAAAGGTGACACGTTCTATATAGGAGATGCTATAAACAGCAGGAATTAAATTTAATGAATATTAATGGAAGAGAATCTATGGCATTTTATGTAGAACTGTTCATTTATATTGAGTATTTTTTATGACAGTTACTTAAACCACAATATCCATTAAGTTCTTTATTTGTAGAATTTTTTCATGGCAGTTGTATGTCAGCTTATCATCTATTTAGCAGGTTTAGTTTACGTATGAGCATGGATTTTGTAATTACGTTGTGTTTAAAAATAGAACTTTAATGTATTTTTTTCTGTAAACAATTCTCATGCTTTTCTAAGATTTCTTACTTAAATGATAACTGTTTTTTTTTTAAGTAAAGTTAATAGGTTTTATATAATCTCTTTTACAACATTTTTCTTGCCATTTCCCATATTTCTTCAAAATAAGCTCCAGAAATAATTTATTTCCTGGAGTAATGAGATATCCCATCCCTGAATTCATATCTTGTTGATTCTGAATACAGACTCAGAATATGAATCAGAGTGCCCTCATTTCAGAGAGCTACATCATCTCTGCCTAAGTAAATGTCCTTCTTATATGCTGATTAAATTTTAATGCATTTCTTGTACTGCAACTGTAATGTGTTGTTTTGATACTTAATTTTGTACCTATTCAAGGTACCTAGTCCTGGAACCTCTCATTCAGAAGTATCAGATCAGATTCTAAGTTTTAACTGAACTTCAAGCTTAGTGAGTATTTTTATTGTAGTTATATGGCAAGATGTGTTTTATAGAGAGAATGCTGTACCAGACTAAATTATTGTTCTATATAATTTGTCTGGAACTAGAAATTCAAAAAAAAATTAAATCCTGCCCATTGAATTCCTTACAGGATATAAAGTAAGTGCTGTGGGAGTGATGATTGGTTGAGGTGATCCATGAAAATTTCTACAGATTAATATATATAATGCAGATATATAGGCAGTTTGAATGAGCCTTAAAATCTTTCCGTGACTATAACACAACTATTTTGGTGATATTAAGCTGCTATTACATCAAGTGTGTTCAAAAATAACATGAAACATAAGTGCACTGCAGGTACCTATTACTCAAGTAGAATGTATAGTGACGACATCTTAGAGAGACATGAGGAAACTTGCAGTATAGAACTTATGCCCTCAGTCTTCTGAGTCTCTTCTACTTCCATGGGAAGAATTTCGTGGAGCCTGTGACTGTTTCAAGTAGAGAAAGAAAGTGTATTACCTTTGTCTAATCTATCTTGCCCCTTCCTGGGCAGTCCATTCCTATGCCTGACCAATCTTTCGGAAAATAAGTTTTTCCTAACATGCAACCTGAACTTCCTCTGGCACAACTTGCAGCCATTCCCTCTAGTCCTATTGCTAGTTACAAGGGAGATGAGCCTGATCTCCATCTCGCCACAACCTCCCTTCAGATAGTTGTAGAGAGCAATAAGGTTTCCCTTGAGCCTCCTCTTCTCCAGACTAAATAATCCCAATTCCCTCAACCAATCCTCATAAGACTTGTGCTCAAGACCTCCTACCAACTTCATTGCCCTTCTCTGGACACAGTTCAGGGCCTCGATGTCTTTCTTGTAGTGAGGAGCCCAAAACTGAACACAGTACTTGAGATGCAGCCTCACCAGGGCTGAGTACAGAGGGATGATCGCCTCCCTGCTCCCACTGGCAATATTATTTCTGATACAAGCCAGGATGCCACTGGCCTTATTGGGTACCTGGGCATACTGCTGGCTCATGTTTAGCTGAGCATTGACCAACATCCCTGTTATAGTTTGCATGTAACTGAATAGCAGGCATTAATTTCAGAGTGACTGGTGCACAGGTGTCCACCCTTTTGGCTCGCCTGGGCTCTATTGAGAGAAGAGCATTAGATATGGAGGTTGGCGGCCCTGCCTGCGGCAGAGGGGGTTGGAGCTTGGTGATCCTTGAGGTCCCTTCCAATCCAAGCTATTCTATGATGATGATTCCTAAAAGGAATTGTCTTGAGCTTCATATACGTAGGTTACTGAAAGTAAAGCCTCCATTGATATTACAACAGATACAAAGAGCATAATAGCACTACTTGACAGAGTGAATTCTCAGCTTCATAACATAACATTTTTCAACATAATCACTACCATTAGCTATGCATTTTCACCAGGGATGGACAAGAGACCGCAAGCCATTCTTGTAAAAATCTGTAACTGTGGAGGTGACCAGCTGTAACGACTGCTGAAATCTACCACCCTCCAACTCATTGTGTTCACATCCACTGTTTCGTCTCCATGAATGTTTAGTTATCATCAGTAAATGTCAATGACTGCCACGTGGAGGAATTCAGTTACCCACCTTTGCTTCCTGTGCACTTCCATGTCAGATGCCATTTTGTTAAACTACCCTTCTGATGCAATCTTTCACACACAAAGTGTAATGGAATATTGTCTGGAAATTTCATCCTCTGTTACCATACTATCAACATCTGTCTCTGACGCCGTGAGCCAATATAATAAAGCAGGAGGCATTACTTTTGGAGCATCTCTTGTAAAATAAACAATATAATTTACATATATAAGTAACAAAACTTATTTTAATTTTTAATATTTTTATTAAAAAAGTGGGGGCAACAAAATCGTAAAACTAGTAGGATATTTGACATAATTTTTGTGAAACCAGTGCATCAGTCTGGTTCAATAGAAATGGTTGCAATTCCTAGTGAGTTCTCAAGGTGTTAGTCAGAGATTTTTGATGAAATTTTATTTGTCCTGTGCTTCATCCTTGAAAATAATTGTTCACAAATTTATGTACTGCCAGAGAGCGATGACATGAATAAGGTGGGATGGTGAAACAAGGGATATTTGTCTCTGCTAAGAGAGCTCTTACAAAAGTCTGGTGAAGAGACAGGATCAATGTTCTGAGTTAAATATTTGATTGTAACTCTATACATTACATTTAAAATTTTGCAGGTAATTTATTTATGTGAACTGAAAAGAGGGTCAAAAATATACAAAAAAAATTGACATCCTTTTCAGTAATCTTGAATCATATTCTCAAATTCCTTTATCAAAATAGAAAGCATGGCTGCATGTTTTTCACTGTTCACAGTACTGTTTTTAGCCAAAGTACCAAAATACATAAAGTTATTTGCCATAACCTCACTGTGCACTGAGCCCTCTCCATGTCCTGGTTTCAGTCAACTCAGTGTTAGCAGCAGACCCATGTGTGGTTGTTTCTAGGTGATGGGTGAGCACCTGGGGCCAGACCAGGCAGGTAGGTTAGGAAGAGTAACCGCCATGGTGGTGCGGAGCAGGGGCCGGGCTGCATGACAGGTGGGTCACATGTGGCCCATGGTCCACGGGTTGGACATGCCTGGTCTAGCTGGAAAAATCCTGAAGGACAGAAACATAATGTGTTGGTCTGTATATCTGAAAACTCACTTTGCTTGATGATGCAAGCTTGTATGGCCAGCCACTTAATCAACGTAACTGCAAGCCTTGGTCTCAACTGAGTGTCTTTTAGTTAATGATACAAGATGGGTTGTGGATTTTGTGACTTAACAATGAAATAGATATCATTTATGAGATGTTGGTTTTGACTTTACATACTTTTCAGTAGAAAATATATACTAAACACCATGAAGCCTGATGAAATGCTTTTCTTTGACACTCAAATATCTCTTCAATCACTGTCAAAAGTTTTTCTGGAAATTACAAAATGTGAAAAAGAAACCTACAAAAGTGCTATACATAAGCAGTCTCTTGATGGTAGTTGAGGACTCAGCACTAGTAAAAACTGACTCAGCAGATCATTTTGGTATTCCCTGAATTCTCAGGCATTTAGGCATGGTTGTAAGAATTTCTTTAGGCACTTCACTGAATCTGGATGAAAATAATATTTCAGAAATTACTTGTAAGTAAGTGTTTTTTTTAAATACATGTCTCACATATGTTGTCAAAAACAAAGGCAACTTTTTTAACATAATAGCAGATAATGTTGACTACCTAAATTTGAATTGAAATATGTAAAGTTTATTAATCATAATATACAAAATGCTTTAATGGAATTTTTAAAGATTCTACTGCACTAATTGCATTCTAATTGCACAATGGAATATTTTTGTTAGTGTGTTTTTGACGAGGTTTGAAAGATTTAATTTACTTTCCACCATGATAACAAAAGCTAGTTAGGAATTTTAGAAAGTTGCAATCAGTCATGCAAGAGACGTCCACAGAAGTAGGCAAAAATAAGAAAGATGTAATTGAAGAATACATGATAAAATGTTATTTTTGATTTAACTCAGAGCATGAAATGAATTATATGAATATGATGTGCCAATAAATGTGGATGCTTCTGTAGAACATAAGTGGGAAAGACTCTTTTCTTTAAAAAATTGAACATTTTAAAAAATTATTTTTAAGGAGTTTAAATTATTAGTTGTGAATAGTGAGGAACGAATACTGATAGAAATAATAGCTAGCGCACTAGTGATTTATCACAGCTTAAGTGGCTTATAAAAAAAGGGTTTTATTAAACAAATCTCTTTAAATTTTTAGAGATCTGTATGTTTGTAGTTTTTTACCGAACTGTTTTTAAAAGAGAAGATTCAGTACTCAGTAGAAGTATGCCTGTTCATTGAAATGAAGTTCTGTGGCTATTGCTTCTGGATCTTGCCTCCAAAAAAATTGTGAAAAATTGTGGGTCACTGTTTAGAGATTAAAAAATAAAAATAATACTATGTCAAATTCTGTGTAATCATTATGTAACTTTTACATGCATATTGGATTAACTTTAAAAGAAAATCATTGCATCCCTCAGTTTTCCTCCCCCATTTTGAATAAAACCAAACTTAGATAAAAGCTTAGTCCAAATGATGGAAATTTTCTTCCTGAGATCAGTTGAGGCTAAATTTTATAAAACATCTCCATATAAAACTGAACAAGGCAAGGAAAAATATTTTAAAACTCCTAAGTAATTACTTTAGTTTCATGTCTTAGTGTTTACGGTCTTCACAGATAATATGACTGAGTAATTATACATATACATATAATATAAGTAATTAATGACAACTCAGAAGTTTGTCTCTCATTTTCAACTCTAGTTAAGAAAATGTGTAGGAAAGCAACTACATTTAAGAGAAGCCAAGGTAAGTTAAGTACTGTGGTAATATTTTGTCAATGGTTTATGGGTGTTCGGCCCGGTTCCGTAATGAATGAGGCAGGGGACCCATGGACCCATGTCCCGGGAAAGGGAAAAGGGAAAAAATATATGGACCTGAGAACAAAACAGCAGCAACAATCTGAGGAGAAACAAACTAATCTACTAAATAAGATATCGGCATGCAAAATAATACAATATAATACAATATAATTAAAATTTAAGCTGATAAATGCAATACAATGAGAGAGAGTGTCCCAAAATTAAAGGTAGGCCTTACTCTAGTACCAACGGTCAGATGGCTGGAGAGCAAGATGCTGCCGGGACGAGAGACAGGCAGAAAGAGAGAGCAAGGTCTTGTGATATGTGAATTTTTATCTTTCCCTCTGACTGGAAAATGGTAACAGGGTTGCAAAGTCCCCTGGGAAATGTAGTATTCCTTCTCTTCTGAGAACCAGGTACATACACTACATGATGTTATGATGCAGAATACCAATAACCGAAAATCATAAAACCATGACATGTTCCCCTGATTCTGCTCTTTTACATCCTGTGAATTAAACTTATGCCCTTCCTGGTTCCTACATTTTATAGGAATGATTCTTGGTCACGAGAAAATGCATTTGCAATGCATACTGCACTTACACAAGTTTTTATTCTGTTCAGATACAATCCACATATGACATATCTGTTTTTCCAATAGCTACTGGAAAATTTGACTACTCCTTAACAATGTTCTTTATTTTTTTCTTTAGGGGCTGATGTTATCAATTTTGATGGCCACGTAGTGTTACCATACAGATTCAGGAACAAGAAAATGAAAACATTGAAAGATGTCATCTCTCTGAAATTTAAGACCTCTGAAAGTGAAGGTGTAATCTTCCATGGAGAAGGACAACAAGGAGACTATATAACCTTGGAACTCAAGAAAGCCAAACTTTTTCTAAATTTAAATTTAGGTACATCTTGACTGTCTAGTTTTGTGTCCTTTCTAACACTTGTCCTGGTTTCAGCTGAAACAGAGATGTCTTGGTTGTTGCTGAGCGATGTGAGCATTCCCAGGCCCAAGACAGGACAGGTCACTTAGTGGGAAAAAGAAGTCACCTCTGTAAGCATGATGGCAGGGTGGAGCCAAGACAGGTGGCTGGAATTAGGCTAAGGATTATTCCATACAACATGACCTTCTGGTCATGACTACTATCCACTGCTGATCTTCCAAACAGGTGGGGAGGAAGATGCATCCCGTAGTCTGAGGGAAATGAAGAAAGACTTCAAGGTCTTGGGACATTTGGTGAAAGGGTCTGGGGTGCAGGTTATTTTCTCTTTGCTCCCTCCATTTTGAGGTGATGACATGGGTTGGAATAGAAGGATCCAGTCCATAAATGCCTAGCTACGAGACTGGTGCTGTAGGCAGGTCTTTAGGTTCTTTGATAGTGGCTAGTATTATAAGACATCAGACCTGACAGTAATAAATGGGAAAGGTTTATCTCACAGTGGCAAAAGGGTTCTGGGACAGGAATTAGCAGGGCTCATTCAGGGAGCTTTAAACTAGATTTGAAGGGGGATGGGGTTGTAGATGGACTTACACTGACAGGACAGTACCCTAGTATTGATGAAGACCAGGAGGCCTCCAACCCCCCTAGGGTGAAATCAGCATGCACAACTTGCTCCCTGAAATGCCTGCACACCAATGCATGCAACATGGGGGATAAGCAGGAGGAGTTAGAATCCATGGTCTGGCAGGAGATTATGATCTGGTGGCAATTAGAGAGACATGCTGGGACAGATCACATGACTGGAATGTGTTCATGGATGGCTATGTCCTTCTCAGGAAAGACAGGCCAGCAAGGAGAGGTGGCAAAGTTGCTCTTTACATGAGAGAGCAACTAGAATGTATTGAGAACTGTCCAGGGGCAGATGATGAATGAGTTGAGAGTTTGTGGGTGAGAACTGAGGGGCAGGCTGGCATGGGTGGTACTGTTGTGGGTGTCTATTACAGGCCACTGGATCAGGATGAGGAAGATGATGATGACTTCTACAGGCAGATGATAGCAGCCTCACTATTACAGGCCATGGTTATCATGGGGGATTTTAACTACGCTGATATTTGCTGGAAGGCCTACTCAGCCATTCATCCATAATCCAGAAGGTTCCTCTAGTGCACTGATGATAACTTCCTGATGCAAATGGTGGATGAACTAACTAGGAGAGGAGTGCTGCTGGATCTTGTTCTCGCTAACAAGGAGGGTCTGGTTGAAGCGGTGAAGATTGAGGGCAGCCTTGGTTGCAGTGACCATGAAATGGTGGAGTTCAGGATTTCATGAGGCAGGAACAGCATACCAAGCAGAATCACAACCCTGGATTTCAGTAGGGACAACTTTGGCCTTTTCGTGCAATTGCTAGGGGAAATCCCATGGGACAGGATACTTTAAGGTAAAGGAGACAAAGATAGTTGGTTGGCATTCAAGGACCGCTTCTTCCAAGCTCAAGATCAGAGCATCCCAGCAGGTAGGAAGTCAAGAAAGGGAGCCAGAAGACCTGCATGGTTAAACAGTGAACTGCTGGAAAAACTCAAGTGGAAGAGGAGAGTCTACAGATCATGGAAGGAGGGGCAGCCACTTGGGAATATAAGAATGTTGTCAGAGGATGTAGGGAGGCAACTAGGAAAGCTAAGGCCTCCTTAGAATTAAATCTTGCAAGAGGGGTCAAGGACAACAGAAAGGGCTTCTTCAAATGAATTGCAGATAAAACTAGCACTAGAGACAATGTAGGCCCACTGGTGAATGAGGTGGGTACCCTGGTGACAGAAGATACAGAGAAGGTGGAGTTACTAAATGCCTTCTTTGTCTCTATCTATACTGCTGGAGGCTATTCTGAGGAGCCCCATAACCCTGAGGCCCCAGAAGAAGCCAAGATAAAGGAGGAGTTTGTCTCAGTTGATGAGGACTGGGTTAAGAACTAGTTAAGCAATCTGGACATCCATAAATCCATGAGTCCTGATGGGATGCACCCACGGGTGCTGAGGGAGCTGTCAGAAGTCATTGTTAGGCCACTCTCCATTATCTTTAGCCTAGCTGAAGTGCCTCTATACCAACATACACTGCATGGGAAATAAACAGGAGGAGTTAGAAACTATGGCACAACTGGAAATGTATGACCTAATTGCTATCATGGAAACATGGTGGGATGAATCTCATGACTGGAATACTGTGATTGAGGGCTACAAGATTTTTGGAAGGGGTAGACAGAGTAGAAGAGGAGGGGGATTTGCCCTCTATGTTAAGATGTGGATAGATTGCAAAGAGCTGTGTCTGAGTATCAGCCGCGACCAGACTGAGAGCTTTTGGGTTAAAATCACAGATCGGACCAGTAAAGGACATCCAGTGGTTGGGGTCTAGTACAGGTCGCCTGATCAAGGAGAGCCTGTTGACAAGGCCTTCTTGCTTCAACTGCAAGAGGTGTCACACTCGCAGGCTCTTGTCCTGATGGGGGATTGCAACCACCCAGATATCTGCTGGGATAGCAGCAAGGCAGGTGGCAGACAATCCAGGAGATTCCCAGAGTGTGTTGAGGATAACTTCCTGGTCCAGGTATTAGACAGACTGACCCAAGGTGAAGCCTTACTAGACCTGATGCTCACCAATGCAGAGGAGAGCATGAGAGAGGTTAAGATTGGAGGTAGCCTGGGCTGCAGTGATCATGCCCTGGTGGAGTTTGTGATCTGGAAGAATGCAGGCCTGGCAAAAAGCAGAGTCAGGACCCTGAAATTCAGAAGAGCAAAATTCCAGATGCTTAATGAACTGCTGGATGGAATCCCCTGGGAAAATGTCCTTAAGGGCATAGGAACAGAATAGAGCTAGCAGCATTCAAGGATGCCCTCTTTTCCCTTAGTTTAAGCTGCAGGTCCTTGCTCAGCCATGCCAGTTGCTGAGTTTTCCCCTCTAAGGGAAAAGAGGGAAAGGTACAGGAAGCAAAAGCAGGGTTGTGTAGCCTGGGAAAAATACAGGGGTGTTGTCTGCATGTGTAGAAAGAGGATCAAGAAAGCCAAGGCACAGATAGAGCTGAACTTAGCAAAGGGATGTGAAAAATAACAAGAGGGGGATCTGCAGATGAATAGGCAGGAGAAGACAGGCCAAGGAGAGTGTTCTCCTTCTGATAAATGAGGATGGAGGACTGGCTTCCTCAGACATGGAAAAAGCTGAGGTACTCAATAAATGCTTTGGCTCAGTCTTCAATGGTTGTCAGGCTCCCCAAGTCTGCAAGAGCCCTGAACCTCTAGGTGAGGGTGAGAGGAGCGGATTCCATCCCACTGTAACAGTGTAACAAGTTCGAGACCTCCTCATGAAACTGAATGTATGTAAGACCATGGGGCCAGATGATATCCGTCCGAGGGTTCTGAGAGAGATGGACTGTTTGATGGATTAAGAACTGGTTGTCTGGTCGCAGCTAAAGTGTTGTGATCAATGGTTCTACGTCATGGTGTAGGCCGGTCACAAGTGGTGTCGCCCAGGGCTCAGTCTTGGGAGCAGTGCTCTTCAACATCTTAATCCAAGGCACAGATGATGCAATCAAGTGCACCCTCAGCAAGTTTGCAGATGACACCAAGCTGAGCAGTGCAGTCAATACACTGGAGGGAAGGGAAGCCATCCAGAGGGACCTGGACAGGCTGGAGAAATGAGTCCATGAGAACCTAATGAGGTTCAACAAGGCCAAATGCAAAGTGCTGCACTTGGGCCGGGGCACTCCCAGGTATTTATACTCACTGGGGGAAGAACTCCTTGATAACAGCCCTGCGGAGAAGGACTTGGGGGTCCTGGTGGATGGGAAGCTTGACATGAGCCAGCAGTGCTTGCAGCCTGGAAAGCTGAGTATATCCTGGGCTGCATTAAAAGAGGAGTGGCTAGCAGGAAGAGGGAGGTGATTGTCCCCCTCTACTCAGCTCTTGTGAGGCCCCATCTGGAGTACAGTGTCCAGGCCTGAGGCCCCCAGTACAAGAAAGACACAGAGCTCTTGGAACGAGTCCAGAAGCGGGCCACCAAGATGATCAGAGGGCTGGAGCACCTCTCCTAAGAAGAAAGGTTGAGGGAACTGGGCTTGTTTAGCTTGGAGAAGAGAAGGCTCCAGGGAGACCTCATCGTGGCCTTCCGATACTTGAAGGGAGCATATAAACTGGAGGGGGAACGACTGTTTATATAGGTTGATAGTGATAGGACAAGGGGGAATGGTTTAAGATTAAGACAGGGGAGATTTAGGTTAGATATTAGGAGGAAGGTATCCCCCATCCCTGAAGGCACTCAGTGCAAGGCTGTATGAGTTTCTAGGCAGCCTGGTCTAGTGGCTGGCAACCCTGCCCACAGAGGGGGGAGCGGGGTTAAAACTAGATGATCTTTAAGGTCCTTTTCAACTCAGGCCATTATATGATTCTATGATTCTATGACTCTATGATTCTATGATTCCTTGATTCCTTGATTCCATGATCTTTGGTAAGTCGTGGGGAACAGGAGAAGTGCCTGAGGAATAGAGGAAAGCAAATGTCACTCCAGTCTTCAAAAAGGGCAAGATGGAGGACTCGAGTAAATATAGACCCATCAGCCTCACCTCCATCCCTGGAAACGTGATGGAACATCTTATCCTTGGGGCTGTCTCTAGGCATATCAATCATAAGGGGGTCATTAGGGGCAGTCAGCATGGCTTCACCAAGGTGAAGTCATGCTTAACCAACCTGATAGCCTTTTATGAAGACATAACCAGGTGGATAGATTATGGTGAAGCAGTGGATGTAGTCTATCTCAATTTTAGTAAAGCATTTGACATTGTCTCCTACAGCATCCTCGCAGCTAAACGGAGGAAGTGTGGCCTGGATGGTCAGGTAATGAGGTGGACTGTGAACTAGCAGAAGGAAAGAAGCCGGAGAGTTGTGATCAGTGGGACAGAGCCTCGTTGGAGGCCTGTATCTAGTGGAGTCCCTCAAGGGTCAGTACTGGGACCAGTACTATTCAATGTATTCATCAGCAACTTGGATGAGGGAATAGAGTGCACTGTCACAGGATCACAGAATCACAGAATCACAGAATCACAGAATGTCAGGGATTGGAAGGGACCTCGAAAGATCATCTAGTCCAATCACCGGCTGGAGCAGGAATTTTGTCAGCCAGTCATCAAAAAGTTTGCTGGTGATACAAAACTGGGAGGAGTAGCTGACATGCCAGAAGGCTGTGCTGCCATCCAGTGAGACCTAGAAAGGCTGGAGAGTTGGGAGGGGAGAAATTTATTGAAATATATCAAGGGCAAATGTAGAGTATTGCATCTGGACAAGAACAACCCCAGGTACCAGTATAGACTGGGGACTGACCTGTTGGAGAGCAGTGTAGGGGAAAGGGACCTGGGGGTCTTGGTGGACAGTAGGATGACTATGAGCCAGCACTACGCCCTTGTGGCCAAGAAGGCCAATGGCATCCTGGAGTGTATTGGAAGGGGTGTGGTTAGTAGGTCGAGAGAGGTACTCCCCCTCCTCTACTCTGCCCTGGTGAAACCATATCTGGAATATTGTGTCCAGTTCTGTGCCTCTCAGATCAAGAAAACAGGGAACTGCTTGAGAGAGTCCAGTGCAGAGCCATAAAGTTGATTAAGGGAGTGGGGCGTCTCCCTTACGAGGAAAGGCTGAGGGAGCTGGATCTCCTTAGCCTGGGGAAGAGAAGACTGCATTAATGTTTATAAATATGTAAAGGGAGAGTGTCAGGAAGATGGAGCCAGGCTCTTGTCAGTGACATCCAATGATAGGATAAGGGGCAACGGGTGCAAGCTGGAACATAGGAGGTTCCACATAAATATGAGACAAAAATTCTTCATGGTGAGGGTAACAGAACACTGGTACAGGCTGCCCAGAGAGGTTGTGGGGTCTCCTTCTCTGGAGACATGCAATACCCACCTGGAGGCGTTTCTCTGTGACTTAATCTAGGTATTCGTGCTCTGGCAGGGGGATTGGACTAGATGATCTTTTGAGGTCCCTTCCAATCCCTGACATTCTGTGATTCTGTGGGAGTTAGCCTTGGGACAGTCACCACTCGAGGGTTGCTGGGCATTGGTTGGCATGCATTACTTGCATTACCAGCAGGCCACAGGCCAGCAGGTGGTTGTATTTATTGCTGTGAGTTGGTCAGTGGGTAGAGAGTAATTGCATTGTGGCTGAATAAAGTATATATATATATATATATATAATTATATTTATATAGTTTTAATTGCATTTTTTCCCATTTTCCTCTTCTGTCTTAGTATATAGTTTTTATCATAGAATCATAGAATCATAGAATCATAGAATCATAGAATCATAGAATCATAGAATCATAGAATCATAGAATGGCCTGAGTTGAAAAGGACCTCAAGATCATCAAGTTTTGTCAACGGTTTACCGGGCGTTCGGCCCGGTTCCGTGACGAAGGGGATGGGGGACCCACGGGCCCATGCCCCGAGAAAAGGGAAAAGGGAAAAAGGGTAAGGAGATGGCCCTGAGAGCAAAGAACAGAGGCAACAATCTGAGGAGAAACAAACTAATTTACTAAATAAGATTTCAGAATGCAAAACAACACACTATAATACAATATAATTACAATTTAAGCTGATAAATCCAATACAGAGAGAGAGAATGTCCCAAGATCAAGGTAGGCCTTACTCTACTACCGACGATAAGACGGCTGGTGAGCGAGGTGCTGCCAAGACAAGAGACAGCGGAAAAAAGGGACGAGGTCTCGTGATCTGCAAGTTTTTATACTACGAGCTTTTATCTTTTCCCTCCGGCTGGAAAATGGTAACAGAGGAGCAAAGTACCCTGGGGAATGTAGTAGTCCTTCTCTTCTGAGAACCAGATACATTCACTACATGATGTTATGATGTGGAGTACCAATAACCGAAAATCATAAAACCATGACAAGTTTTAACCCCCCTACTGAGTGCAGGGTTGCCCGCCACTAGAACAGGCTACCCTGAGCTACTTCCAGCCTTGCCTTGAATACCTCCAGGGATGGGGCATCCACAACCGCAACCCACAAGTTCTATTTTGATTCCAGTTCTCTCCCTCATCCTACCTGGGGGGGGAAGGGAGTGTGAAGTGAGTGAATGGCTGTGTGATGTTTAGCTACCTGCCAAGTTAAACAGTAACAATTCCCAAAAGAATTTATTTTTCCTCAGATATAGCAGGCCACATAATTTAATTTGGTGAAAATATTCATCATTCCCTTTATGTTGTTCTTTTTTACTTCCTGTCCTATGTCTTCCCATTTACTTTGTGTGAGATAACATGAAAGTAAAATTATAATAAAATAAGATCAACAATATATTATTATTAGAAACTTGTTGGAAAGGAAAGAGGATTGGTAGAATTATATTTTGCCTGAGCTATAGTTTAGTTTCCTTCAGAAACTTGCAAAATGGTTGAGATTGGAAGGGACTTCTGGAGGCCATCTTGTCCATCCCCCAGTGCAAGCAGAATCACCTAGAGCAGGCAGCCCATGAGTACACCCAGAGCTTTTAAATATCTTCAAGAGTGGAAATTCTCATGATTTCATTCTTAAGAACAAAATCAAGAGGCTGTGTGAAAGAAAGGCACTGTCTTTAGTGCTAGGGGAATAAGGATCACCCTTAGAAATCTGGAGCAAAAATGATAACAGTCTTGGAAGCTACAGGCCACATGAGGCTGAGGTTCAGTAACCTTCTACAAAGAAGCATAGCTTGAAGGTAGGCAGGAAGAAAGTCCTGTTTTTTCAAGCTTTTACTATGAAGCACTGGACCCACTGAAACCAGTGATAATACTCAGAAGGATCAATAACCTTCAGCAAAAAAAGAAGTAAGATCATTTGTAGGAAAATATTGTATTAAGCCATGGCAGTGCAATTTGGCAGAATGTGTTATCAACATCTTTACTGATTTCCAGGCATGCTCCAGAAATGCATTGTCTCCTCATGTATTTAAAACATAGAAGAATGCACTGAGTTATTGGGCAGTGCAGCAATTTTTTAAGCTTATTGTTGAATTTGTCACTTGCTCCTTCAGTTGAGATCTATACTATCTACCTTTTCTGGCTTAGTTATGTCAGCCAGACTGCAATGAGATATTACCTCTGATAAGCATAGCTACACAGGCAAAAGTCTCCAGAAAGCACAGCAGTAAGCTGCAAAACTGTATTTTTGCTAAGTTTATTTGCCTTCCAGAAAAGGAATGTTAACACAGGAAGACTAAAGTAAGTTATATTACCACAAGACATTTTTTGCTGCTATTGATTCATTCCGCACTGAGACTCTTACACACTAACTAGTCTAGCTATATTGCCAAAGTCTACAAAGGATAGAACTTATTTTGGTGTTATCAGACTGAAAAGACTTTTTGTTAGCAGCCTATTATCAAATGCTATGTCCTCACCATTACAGTTCCACTGTTCAGAACTTAATTCAAAGGCTACTCTAGAAAAGGTGACAGCTTTTTATTTCAGTACCCTAGAAATTAAAACACAGAAAACCCCTATTTGAAAACAACTTTGCAACTGAAAGTAGCTATTTTTTTCTCTGGTACACCTTCAAATACCTACTATGACAAATATTTATAGAGTTAATTAATGTAATTACTGATGTATTTGATTTAGCTATTTGTATTTTTATGGCATCAAACCTCCATGTGGTAGATCTTCATAGTGAATTGACTCCCTCCAGCCACTTGTGTGTATGACTTCAGGTGAATAATACTTCAGGTGAAGTATTGACAGAGTAAGAGGAAAATGTTTGTCTAACTGGCATGAAATGAAAATTGCTTTTGTTTCTATCCTTATTTTAGGTAGCAACCAGCTTGGCTCTATTTATGGCCACACATCCATGATGACTGGCAGTCTCTTAGATGATCACCACTGGCACTCCATCATCATAGAGCGCCACGGGAGAAACATCAATCTTACCCTGGACAGACGCATTCAGCACTTCAGAACCAATGGAGAATTTGATTATCTGGACCTGGATTATGAGGTAGATGGTGAAATCTGTTCACTTCAAACTGACTTTATAGAGAAAAGTCCAATAAGAGGAGAAAGTTGATATTAATTAAAAATGTTGTTGCTTTTTTATATATGATTTTTTTAAATAACTTTTTTTCCTTTCAAATAATCCTTTTAAATAATTCCTTTCAAATAATCTACTCTCTTAGGTAAAAATTTAGTTTCCCTTCATTAGTCTATCAGAACTCATCTGTTATAAGTCTAATCTCAATCTTTTGTTTTAAAGTGGGATATCTATGTAATTCAGTAAGCTTAGGGTACACTGTAGCTAAGCAGCTGCTGTAAGCACAAAATTGACTGGAAAGTCATGTAAGTTGATTTTATTAAAGATTTTCAATTGATTGAGCAACAGAAAATGTTAGACAGAGTGCCATAAGCCAAGTTACATATATATATGTAGTATATGTATGTAATAAATTTATTACGAGCAGTAAGAATATAGTCCAGGAGATTCAGTTTTCTCTCTTCTTTGGCATTAGAGACCTCATTGGCAGTTCCCAAAGATATATTTCAATCTCAATGTACATAGATTTTCTCATGTTTAGTGGAAATTGTTTTAATGTGTATGAAGACATATTCTGTGGTTCATGTGAAAGGCAGAGCCTTCAGTTCTCCTTCCTTTCCTCTCAATTAACTCACTGACCTTGGATGTTAGACTACATTTAAATGTATTACCCTTATGATAAATTAATCTATAGGAGGTAAAAATGAATCAAAACAGTTTTTCACACAAAACACTGTAACTCCAAACATCTCAACCTTCCTCCTTCCTTCACTTAGCTTGTTACTGAATGCAATGTCAAGTGGTATGGGATATCTTTTCAGTCAAGTGGGATCAGTTGTCTTGGCTGTGCCCCATCCCAATTTTTTATGCACTCCCAGTCTATTCACTGATAAGGGAACACAAGAAACTTTAAAATCTTTGAAGCTGTGAAAGCACAGTTTAGCAATAGCTAAAACACTAGTGTGTTACCAGTGCTGTTCTGGTCAAAATCCAAAATACAGCAACACATGAGAAACTATGAAGAAAATTATCTCAGCTGAAACTAGTGCACCTTTACGTTTCCTCCTGTTTAAAAAAAAAATAAAAATGACTATAACATGCAAAAGATAATTTGACAACAATAAAATATTACAATTATACTCTCCAGTTGTGCTTTTTTTCTCAAAGTCAAGTCAAATTAACTTATAACATCTGAGGATGTGCATGCAAAATATTCTTACGTAGCTGGTATGTACTATTTATAAAGACCTTAGTTTTCAGTGGAGTAGTTGAAACTATATAGTTCTTGTATACAAATCCAATGTCTCTTACTTTTAAAATGGAAAAATAAGTCCCTTGAGCTGCATTTTCATGCTCTCAGTAATAACCAAGGGAGCAAATAATGAATTATATTTAAAGGCTTGAGTCTACCAAATCTCAGCAGGAGACTGCAAGTAGAAATTTTTGTGAGCTGTCTTGCGCTAGGAATTCCAGTTGTAATCACTATTTATGCCTTAATATATTTGAAATAAACAACATACACTGCAAAGACAAATTTCATGAATCCTTTATTCTTCACATTTGGGCTGCAAAATATTAACGAAAGATTGCAGCATTTATTCACTTCCAAACATTTCATACCCTGATAGTGTAGAGACCTGTGTAGTCTCTATAGAGTGACAAGGAGAAAAGAGCAAGTCTAGTTTGTAAAATATTTGGTTTTTTTCGTAGTGTTTTAGCACTACAGATTCTGGGTAACCCAGTGTTTTAGGGTAATTAAATTGGTCATAAAGGAAGAAATATTTCTTGTTTGGCCTACTAAGTTATGTGGTAATTCCTTGTTGATTGTAACTACGTGATAAAATCATGTTCTCAATAGTGGAACGTGAGCCTGTATAACAGGAGATAATATTTTGAACTATGTGATTCTGTAAAATTCTTCTAGATAAAATAAATATATAAGTATTATAGGAAGCAACTACATTGTATTGAAGCCCACATCTGTAGTCTAAGCTCTGGCACACATTTAGAGCTGAGTGAATGATTCAAATAAGACTATCTATCTGGCTAATCTCTAATCTACTTCTGTTGAAAAAGTACTGAAATGGACGTTTATTTCAAGTTGTTTGTTATTTAAAACAGGTATTGTTCAGTAGTGATCAGAAGATCAGTCCATATGTGAGTAACTGTGATACATGTTTTCTCTTTATTTGGGAAAACGTAACAACAGATAGGATTTACCATCATAAATATTTGCAGTCATGACTTCATCATAGATTTTTTCCTGCTTTTCCAGTACTTGTTTGATACTTCCTTTTTCTAGTAAGCAGTGTTGTCAACTATCTTATTTGCTGTGTTGGGCTGTTCAAAGAAAGCAAATGGATCTGCAGCAGATTTGTTCAAAAATTCTAAGCCTTTTCCCTCCAGTAACTATCTTCCATTTTCTGATACATTCAAAGATAACCTTTGGAGGCATGCCTTTTTCTGGGAAGCCAAGTTCTAACAGTAGGAAAAATTTCAAAGGCTGCATGGAGAGTATCAACTACAATGGCAATAATATCACTGACCTTGCTAAAAGGAAGAAATTGGAACCTTCTAATGTGGTAAGGACATAACTTTATCATCATCTAAACTTCTGTTTCTCTTTCTAAGGAAAGTTTGTGAGCGTGTATGGCAGATGTACTGAAATCACATAATATATGAAACAAAGTTTTTCACATGCCTAAATGAAGTGTCTGAGGCACGGAATCACATGTGAATGATCTAAATCGCTTATTGCAGGTTCTAACATCTACTATATACATTCACAGATTTTCTCTTGTAACTTTCCCATCCACTTTTACATGTCAACAAAATATTCCACAAACACTCCTTAACCATACATGCAGGCGCTCATCCAATCAGTCATGAGTTGTTCCTAGCCACGCACTCTTCCTCCAATCAAGGTCATTATCACACAGTGATCACGCAGCTCACTTGGCTTTTGTTTTGACTCTTCTGGAGGTGTCCTTGGTTCTTAGCCTTGCTTTCTCATGCCATTTATCTTGGTCCGCAGCTTCTTCTCTGAACAGTCTTTCTTGTATTATAATGTGGTGCTTTATGTATATATATATTTATATATATTTAATATATGGGAACCTTTTTCCGCTGGGATTTAAGTTTCAGCTCTCCAGAATTACCCTTCAGCATCAGATGAATGCTTTTTAAAAGAAAACCACTAGATAAATAAATATATTTTTGCTTTCCTTCCATATTATAGTAATCCAGAACCAGGATAGACAATATTTATTGTTAAATCAATTACAGCATTTCATGGCTCTAAATCCTGGTATCTTCCATCCCTACAGAGCAAGTTTCATGGGTGTGCAAAATCATTGGAAAGGGATCGCTCAGAGCCATTTTATGGGAGCTCTGTAAAGCTTCAAGATATTAAACTTCAAATTTGTTATTTAGTTCACTAACATTACAGAGATTATTAACATTATATTCTATTTTTTTTCTCTTGCTAAAGCATTCATAGTTGCTTCCATGTTTAAACCTGTGGCTTTGTGTAAGGGCTGATTAGGAAAGTACTTTAATTTCTATATTTTTAATGCTCTAGGTGTTTCTAAAATATTTTGTGGATTACATGAGCAATGTAGGTAGGAAATAAATGTATTATTTACCCTGAATTTGACTTGGATCTGTTCAAGACTTTCTTCTGTACAATACAGAAGCCTTCACAAAGCCCTTCTCAAAATATATTTAGTTCCTCTACTGCTTTTTTTCTTCATGTATTGTATGTAATACATGACAATAAGGAAGAATAAGATATAAGATACACATATGTAGTAGAAATAAAGTGCAAATGGTTGATTACTTCCTGTATAGTAATACGGAAGTTGCATATAATTTTATGAACTATATGTCTAAATGATCTAGATAATAGGAAAGATAATTCTGAGTATATGAAGCAAAACTTGAACCCATACAAATTTATTAATACAGCCTGATATTTAGAGCCTTTTTTAAAAATAAACTTCTTCAGTACTGTCAAAGAGCAAGATATATATGCTAAAGAGCAAGACTACTGTTCTAGAATCTTTTCAATCCATTTGCATTAAGTTTTACATTTCTGATTTTTTTCCCCAAAAATCACCTGTGATATCCTTCCTACATTGCATATTATACTTGTAAGGATACTTTTCAAAGATTGGTGCCTGAATTAGAAAAGGATCTTTGTACAGGAGGAATCTTTTCCTTTTGTATCAGTCCAGTCCACTATAAGTTAGCAGAACATACTCTTAATGACTCCTCCTGAGTGGAAGTGCAAGTTAAGAGATTTCTGTAGGACAAATTCCAGCCTTTCAAAAGCATAGCACAGCTAGCAGTACAGTAAAGTGTCTATAAAAACCTCTTTCTTCATTTGGATGTGGATTTTTGTTTGCTGTATATGTTTGTTTGGTTAGTTTGTTGATTAAATGCCATTACCGGTAAGACGAAAGCAAAATCTACATATGTAGATTTGGTAGTGTTAGTGGATCACCACAAAGCTGTGGGATACTAGTTTAATCTGATGATTCTCTTGACTTCCACTTCTGAGAACACCTATAAAAACAGAAGTGACCTTTGCTTTCAGTAGAATTACTTAAATTGATTCCACTCTTCAAAAACAAAATTAGTTTTAGTAAAACACGGATTTTTATGTTTCTTACAAAAACTTTTTTTCTTCTAGTTTTGAGCCTGATTTAGCATGAAAAATACTAACCTGAAACTGCTGTTGTTGTTAATCATGTTTATGATACTGGCACGTGAGCAATCCAACCAGGATCCAAGCTCCACTGTAGGAACTGTGCAGATGCATAACAGTATACATACCCTGCCCTAAACGGTTTATTATCCCAATAAGGAAAACAAATAACATGTAATGAAATGGAACACAAGCAAAGTAACTGGTAAGGTTACAAGAAGTATCATAGGGAAAACAAACAAAGAGAAACAGATGAAAGAATAAAAATAGTTTTGAGACTGAAAGAAAAATGTTCTTATTTGCAGATTTCAGAATTCATGCAGTGAAAGAGAGTGAACACGTTAAATTTATATAATGAGGAGGTCCAGAGAATCTAAGAAGTTAATCTTGATTTTACTCTGAACAAAAATAGAATTAATAAAAATCCTTAGGTCTCACAAACATAGATGTTATGACCATAAATGCACAACTAAGAGTCTTTCAACTTCTACTTAAGCAATTTATTTTTTATGTCTTTAAAGGGGAACAAAAAAGTTTTGTAGTCCTCTCTGATAGAATGTGTGGCAGCAGCTCTTTGAGAAGAATGAGTGAGATGGATGACCTTAATCAGTCTTTGCTCTTAATAGTGGAGTCTAATTTGTTTTCACAAAAAATGAGACAAATGATAAACATACACAAAAAGGAGAGAAGGAGACAAAAGGATAGCCAGAAAAAAACTGCATTGAATTTTCTTCCAAATGGATTTCCAAACAAGAGTTGGCAGTGGCTAACTAGAGCAGTAAATTGTAACTCTCGTCTACAGCTTTTTTCAGGTCTAAGTCAGAAAAAAAGAAAGTGCTTGCGCACAAGTCTTCCAATCCATATTCTCTATGTTATTGAAAACAATAAGCTTTTTTTTTTAATATTTGTTTCATTTATGTTTACAAGTACTAAAATCTAAAAAGTTTTATACGACTTTCTCATAACCTGTAACAGAAGAGTGCTGAGAAGAATCAAATTTCTTGCTCTCTCTCTTCACATACATTAGGCTTATGCACCTTCCACTTCAGTGGCTACTCTGCTGTGGATTACTGAGTCCAATCATGTACAAATTTAAGATAAACATTTTCTTTAAATTATTTATAGTATGTTATACTCAAATAACTATTTGAGAAAAATAAAGGAATAATCTGACAGCTATTATAAAGTTATTGCATTTACTATATGATCCATCCTGATATAGCAGTTACTTTAGTTTTAGTAAATGCATTACCTCTATTTTACAATGTATATTTTCAGTCGGTATCTCAATTATCAGGAAAAGTTAAGACCTGGTAGTATTACCACAAAGGATAATATCTGAAAGAGAAATTGATTTATAAAAGGTAAATTTGAAGATGGTTTGCAAGATAAAGATCATGATGCAAAGTTCAAACTGCCCAAATTAGGATGTTTTCACAATTTCCCTTCTGATATGCTACAAGTAATTATTTAATATGACCAATAATTTCAATATAAATGCACATATTTCAGTATAAATACACACTAAATGTTTGATTTGCATGTCTCATAGACCACAGAGCTATTCAGCAAATTATTCTGAATCTACACAAAAGAATCTCTTACTCTTTGAAAATCTTTTACAGAAACAAGCTGCAGATTAATTCTAACTTTTAGCCTAGATCCAGTGAGCAATCTGTATCCAACAAGCTTTGTTTAAAAGAGGAATTCACTTGTGAAATACAGTCATAGTGGGAACTGGTAATGCAGTTCATGTTAATCTAAATGGCTCAGCAGGGAAAATACAGTTTTTGATGACAGAGAAATTAGCATTATATGTTACTTCCTCAAGAAAACTTTTATGCAGTTTGAGTGTTCATGGTAAATGAACTCACTGATGTAAAAAAAAAATAATTTTTGAGTGCATTTGGCTCCATTAGCTCAAGTAAGTGTTTTATGTGCAAGTCTCATATACATCAGGATGCCTTGAGAGCGTCAGCTGGATGTGAAAGCCGCCTTCTTATGTGGAAATTGTTAGTACCTCACATTAACAATGCAGTAAGAGAATCTTACAAATGTTTAACAAGTACTTTCTGAGTACTACTTAAATGACAACTGTGGCTGGTGTCTGTAGCTGAGCCATAAGGTGCCAGCTCTTAAAAAATGCTGTTGCCCTCTGTGTTTATGCAGAACTTCCCTAACTATGAAACAGAAGAAATTTCTTACTCCTAAGGTGAATATTACACTGAGAATTTTAACAAAGGATTACAAATGGTATTTCAGTCAATCTCTAGATTTTTTTTCTGTATGTAAAATCTAGGATTTAATTTAAAAAAATATGTATGGCACATTTGGAAATGTCCAGATTAACAGTATCCAAAAAAATGTGTTAGCTATTTTGACATAATGCTTAGTAAACTGAAAAAAAATGAAAATCTCTAGGCTACTTTTAGACTGAAAAAAATAAATTCAAACAGATTGTCAAAGCAGCTAAAGGGAGGTCCTCTGACTTTACTGAAAAAGTATTTGTCAGTTCTCTAACTCACATTATAGATTAAACGCAGTTGAAAACAAGTACTTCTAAGTAGATTTACTTAGGACATACTCACACACATTTTACAAACTTACTGTCTGCCTTCCAAATGCTTTAACTTCCCTCAAGGTGAATTTTCAGGTGCATTTATGCACTATGAATTAAAAAAGAAAAGTGACATAAAAAGAGCAAAATGTAACGAGAAGTCAGTGAGGTGGAGTCTAAAATATTTACATGCTAAAAAAGTAATTCCTACTGGAATTCTAAACAGTGCTCAGATGAATGTTATGTCTAAACATCTAAGTACCTCTGACAACGTTGTTCAGTCCTAAATAATTTTTAATGTGGAAATAAATAGCAACAGAATTGCTGCCCTGATCATCATTGTCATTTCTATACTGTATCAGATAAAATCTTACCTTCCCAAATTAAATAGAAATTACCACAGAATATCAGTCTGCCACAGTGCATCTGAAATCCCAACCATAAAACAGTCCAATTTGCCACATAGTAGAGTTGTTCTTCAATAGTAGATGTCTTCGTATTCTATTCATTGATTAAATAAAAAGTCAGTTCTGGAGAGAGATCTCTTTAGATAAATGCATTATGTTATGAAGTAATAGAGTAAGAGTTACACGTTGATTATTTTTTCAAAGGAAAAAAATCGTCTACAATTCAGGTTGGCGTTTCTCATGAGAAAAGACATAAGAACCTGAGTGAATATTTCATGTCTATAGCTCTGGCCTTATTTACAGATATATTTTAATGCTTTTAAATTCAGGATAGTTGATTGGATTTTTGTCAGTTTCCCTAGGAGTGAAATTTTACAGAGTGAAAACTCCAACTTCTTTTACATAGGAAATGACTGAATGATTGTTAGTCATTTTTCATCATTCGGCTTCATGAATTACTGCATTAGCTTATTTAATATTAGCCAGTAGGAAACATAACAGAGAATACTGTTGCTCACAAGGTATTGTATGCCTTTCTTTTACAACCTCACACATGTACATTGATTTGTTTAAAGATATTTTGGAAACTTGACTTCATTTTCATGAAATGGTGAGCTATTACCCTCTTACAGGTTTCTTTGGTGACCATGAAGAGGTTTAAGTTTCTCTCTGATTCATTTCTTCCTCTTTGAACTGGGAATATTAAAGTTTTCATGCAAGGTTTATCTTAGATGACAATTTAAAGGGCAGAGTTTGCATCTTAATGCATATTATGCACATTATGCATAGTGCAAGATATAATGAAGCCACTTCTTTGGCACAGGCCTCAAGGAAAAACAGAAATATCAACAAACACATCACAGTAATAACAACAATTATATTAATAATACATTTTTACATGGAGCTTACATTGACTACAGTAGTCTCTGGATTGAATGCAACCTAGAATACTTTTCTAGAGCTGTCTATGAATTTAGTGGAATCTTACAATTCTACTTATGGTTTTTTGTTTGTTTGTTTGTTTGTTTGTTTGTTTGTTTTTTTTGTTTTGTTTTTTTGTGTTTGTGTGTGTGTGTGTCTTACTCAGGGAAATTTAAGTTTTTCTTGTGTGGAGCCACATACAGTGCCTGTCTTTTTCAATGCCACCAGTTACCTTGAGGTTCCTGGACGCCCAAGCCAGGATCTGTTTTCAGTCAGTTTCCTTTTCCGAACCTGGAACCCCAACGGACTTCTTGTCTTCAGCAACTTTGCAGATGGCCTGGGGAATGTTGAGATTGACATTAATGAAGGCAAAGTCAGCGTTCATATAAATGTCACCCAAGTAAAGAAGAATCAAATAGATATCTCAGCAGGTAAGTGTTTTCAATTGATAACAATTTTGTTAGTGTTGTTTAAAAGCATCATAGGTTTCAAAATTGGAAAAATTATTTTTCAAATTTAAGAATCAAATTTGAAGCTGCATATTTATTCATACTGTATCAAATCCTTTACTGTGTGTTTTACTGAGCAAGGGTTAGAAGAATAATATGTTATTAAATTTAAAAAAGAAGCCACAAATATTTTTATTCTGTGAGCAAAACCAGAAGACATATCATTCCTTGCCTGCAAAGCAGTGTTGTCTCTTATTTTCTTTCTTTCATCACTCTTTCAGTCTTTTGTGCAAAAACATTTGGTTTCAACAGGAGTGAGTAATGCATACCCTTGCTGAGAATAGTCTAATAATAAAGAAACACTGCAAGTTGTTATAAACACAAGGCTGGTATGAAAAATACTATGGCATTTTATAAGCATGCTGCATAATCATACTGGAGAAGTAACAGTTTTCATTACTTATCCAAGGAGCCTTGTGAGGAGTATCATAAGGATACCTCATAGCATTCTATGATGACATTACCAGCTGGATAGATGGGGATAGAGCAGTGGATGTTGTCTATCTTGACTTCAAGGCTTTTGATACTGTCTCCCATGACATTGCGATAGCGAAGCTGAGAAAGTGTGGGATAGATGAGTGGATGGTGAGGTTGGTTGAGTACTAGCTGACTGGCCTGGCTCAGAGGGTGGTGACCAGCAGTGAAGAGTCCAGCTGGAGACCTGTGACTAGTGGTGTTCCCCAGGGGTCAGTGTTAGGTCTGGTCTTGTTCAACATCTTCATCAGTGACCTTGATGAGGGGATACATACACACACATTACTTGAAGTAGAGTGATGGAATCTTAGTGATCTAGCCAAAAAAGGTCAGTCTTTTTTTTGCCTGAAGTTATGTGGTACTATTTGCTTAATCTTAATCCCATGGTGAAGATATTCCAATCTTCATCAGTAACACTGACTGGAATTAATCACTTTTTTTTTTTTTATGTCCATTGTTTGATTTGGCATGTGAATATATGTTTTCAACATAGTAATATCAACAGGGACTTAAGAAAACCTTAAGAAGAAAATGTGTGTTTGTTTAATTAGTGTACATTAGATGAGAGTAATGTTTTGCTTGGGAAGTGGACATTTTTGTAAGTTTTTTCTTTTTAATCCATTAATGAAATAGAGCTGAGCATGAAATGAAATGGATTGTTTTAAAGACAGAAGTGAATAAAATATAAATAAAATGTTTATAAATAAAATGTTTTGTAAAATGAATATTTTTAATGAAAAATATATCAAATTTTCTTCCAGTGTTTGAATTTTTTTTTTTCAGCAGAAAACCCAGTGCTCTAGATTACAGATTAGTGTTCCATTGCCTTATTATTTAAGCACATTCAAGAAAGAATTGTATACGGTTTTAGTTATACTGTGATCTCATGAACAAGAATGTTTTTTAAGGTGCTAATACAGAGTAGTTAGGAAAAGCAGGTGTTTATCAGCTTCATAATTTCTTATTTAGCTCTGTCTACTCCAAAATTCAGTTTATTGAGAGAAATGAAAACTCATTATATTTCTTCATGAGCTTCCTTGTACCTTTTCTGTCCAAGGAAGATTTCAGTGTTGATTAGCCAGATATTATGAGGAAGAAGAAATTCATCAATTCATTTCTAATGTTGCTGAGGAGATATTTTGATATGAAACCATTCTCGGATTTCATTAGCTTTGCATCCTGGAATGAAAAAACACATGAAAAGTACTACAAGGCTACTTGTAGTTACTCTAGACCTTCCCCCACAACAACAAAAATTTCTGAACACCTGTGATGTAGAAGTAGCCTATTTATATTCTGAATTTGTTCTGAAATATGCTGAATTGAATGTTTTTCAGAGTAAAGCTTTTCAGTTTACGTAGCCAGTTCAGTTAATAACCCAAGATTCACATGAAGCTATTTGTTTTTATATCCATTATGCTTTTGTCTCCATGCAGGCCAATATCATAGTTCAGATATCTTGAGGAGATTGTACTTTCATTGTTTTCATGCATTATATCACCTTCATTGTATGGACCCCTTATTTTTGCTCAGTCATCCTGTAAAAGTCTTGATCTCTTTCAATACATCCTTGCTTCTTTTGAGTCAGTGCACGACAAAATTAGTTGTATGTGCGAATGTAAGAGTAAAATGTGACATCTGCCAGAGAAGACTGTAGAATGAACGCCATTATTTTGAGGCAAATCTCACAAAAACATTCTTTTTCCCTTCTCATGAAAGGAATTAATAGACTTCAGCATACAAACCGGTAGGTCTTACGTAGAGGTCAAAGTGGTCTGACTCCGGTAAGAAGAGTTCTGACTGTAGCAGTCCTAGACATACAAGATGCACACTTTTTCATTGCTTTCTACTCATGGTTTCATAATTTTTGTTATCAGTATTCCACATCATAACATCATGTAGTGCAATGGGAGTTAAAGAGTTAATGCCCCAGTTCCATGGATCATCAATAGAAGAGAAGAACAACTATGTTTCCCAGAGGACTGTTCGCTATTCTGTTACTGTTTTCCGTTCAGATGGAAAGATAAAAACTGCTTGCATATCACGAGACATCCCTCTCTCTCTCTTCCCCTTCTGCTCATCCTGGCAGAGTCTCTCTCCCTAGCTATCTTGCCACCAGCATTAGAGCACAGCCTTTTTGTTGTTGGACACTCTCTCTCATTTTATTTGATGTATTAGCTCCAGTTCCAATTATATTGTATTGGATTGTGTTATCTTGCATTCCAATATCTTATTTAGTAAATTAGCTTTCCTCCTCAG
Source organism: Numida meleagris (assembly GCF_002078875.1). Classification (NCBI taxonomy): domain Eukaryota; kingdom Metazoa; phylum Chordata; class Aves; order Galliformes; family Numididae; genus Numida; species Numida meleagris. The sequence goes on along the minus strand of NW_018364430.1, from coordinate 54,208 downwards.
ATCATTGCCGCAGTTTTGTTTTAGGCCCATTTCCCTACCCTTTCCCTTTTTCCCCTCTCCTGGGGCATGGGTCCGTGGGATCCCCCGCCTCATTAGTCACAGAACCGGGCCAAACCAGCCCGTAAACCACTGACACTCACTGTACAATCCAAAGCGTGAACCCTCAGTAGACTGCCCAACTATCTGTGCAGATATTCAGTGTGCTGTTGCCTGGTTCTTGAGTTATAACCATCCACACAGCTCGTAGCTCAGCCTCCTGGCTACTTCATCCATCCCTCTCTTTGAACCATATCATTTTGATTGAGGGATGGCATGCAACATCTTGCCATTTACTTGGGCTCCCTTTTTTGTATCCATCCACGTACCAGGCATCTTCTGGAATAGGATATTCCTCTTTTGGTACAGGATTCTTCTCCAGACAAGTCACTATCATTTTCTTAGGTGTCTCACTGTGATCTGTTACTGGGTCAAGTATCTTTTGCAGTTCTTCTTTCAAAGGGGACAGTGACAGCTTCTTTGACTAAGACATGTGACCCAGTGTGTCACTGTTTGTGATTGGGCCACCCCTGTCTTAGGAATGTGAGTTAGATCTTTTATCTACCCCTTGTTCTGTAAGGCTGTTTTAACAACAACCTCTGCAGTTTGTGTTAGTGGTTCAACCACCTGCACTGCAGAGTAGGTAGCCAATAACTGCTCCTCTATCATACTGTATCTTTCTCCTACTCCATATCAAACCTGTGACCAGAACCTGACTGGAGTTCAAACAGAACTCTGGTGCTGCCATAACCCTCAGCCAAACTCTTCCTGAGTTACATGTATGTCTAGTTCAGCTGGAAAGGTTGACTCAGTGCCTGGGCCTGTTTAACAGTGATTGCTGCCTACTGAAAGGCCTACTTTTCCGTTCTACCCCAATCTCATACTTGGTCTTTTTTGTCAATCTGTATAAAGGTTTTACCAGCTGCTCTAATTGGAGTATAAAAGATTGCCAATATCCTAACACACTCAAGAACCCCTGCAGCTATTTATGTTTTCTCCATTTGTCAGGAGAGTCAGTCCCCAAATAATGTCTATCCCCAACGTATATTCTGGAATTGGGGCAAATAGACACCTTGTGTCTATTCCAGGGTGGAACTCGCTCAACCCCCAACTTTATCCATATTTGGGTTGTGTGGATCATCTGTCCCCTGAATCCACATATCATAGCCTTTGTGCTTGGGAGTTTATTCAAATCGCCATATATAATTGAAGTTTCCGCTCCTGTATCAACAAGCACTGTAACTCATTGGACGTTTTTCCTGGACCAATGAATCCCCTCTAGAGGTCCTAGTCCCAGGGGAATCTCAGCTCCCCCACAATACTATTAATTCTGCAGTTCCCAGTACTTTTCCTCAGAAGGCTTGGCCACGGCTGCCCAGGCCGCCTGAGGAAGCTTACATTTCTTCATGGGGACTATAAAATCTTCCAGCTTCCATGTTTCTTGTGGGATTCTCTCTATAATTCTAATTCCTTCCCTCTTGGTGGAGGATTAGAATCTTTGTCTCATCATTCAATTGCTTCCACAGATATGATAGGACCTGATTAGGCTGCTGATCTATCTTTTTAAGTTAGACTCCAGCTCTAATCAGATCATCAAACATTTGTTTTCTAGAGACCCAGATGAGTCCTGATTGAATTACTCTAGGGGCCAGTCTCCTAGGTTGGGATTGTGGGTGGACTTCCAACCTTTCCATCACTCTGACATTGCACATGGCTCTTAGGAGCTCCGTCTCCCCTAAATCCACCACTATCTGGGTAGCCTGCTGTACCATGGCCTCTGAGGCCATTAAGGGGTTGAGTATGGACACCAAAGTGCCATATTGATGGAGTGGGACCTGTTTGTCCCTTATACCTGCTGAAAATCTTACAAGATCTGGGTTTCCAAAGGCATCTTCATAACTGCCTCTTTTATGCCCAGTTACGTGATGTAATTGTGTAAGTCTTCTACTGATGACCATAGATCCATATTTATGGCTACACCACTTTTATTTGATCACATCATGCAGCACACAGCCATCAGTTATTGGATTAATGAGTGGTTTTCCTCACTGTATTCAACTGTAGTGTATAACCTCTGCCTGAGGTTTGGATTGTGATGGATGCAGGTTTCAAAATTTCTATTTTATTCACTACAACACTCTTTGCCCTTACGTTCCATAACTTAAGCAGCCAGGCCAGGACATTTTCCCTTGGCCTTTGCTTAAAATCACTGCACAAGGTTCATGAGCTCAGCTACTATGTCTGTGCCCCAGCAAAGTTTTATTTAACGGGGTAGTCTTTTCCCATCTGAGCCATCCCACAAGGTTCTCTAGAAATGCCACCTTCATTTCTAGTATACTCCTTTTCAGGAGACTTGGAAGGAAATATCTTTAGCAAGTTAGCTCCTGCCTGGCTCACCAGTAGCATGCAACAATAGAAGGCACAATAGTGCCTTCTATCAGGATAGGAGCACACATGTAAAGTTATTACGATTTCATTTAGAAAACAATATAGGAATAAAAAAAAAAAAAACCTTACTCTTTCCAAAGTCTGACAGAGTCTCAAGAAGAGCACAGCCTCTGAATAGAGATCTATGCTCTCAGCTGCTAACCCTTAAATGAGGGTGAGGAGGTGCATCGCTTGCACCTGAGTTCTCTGGGTTAGCCATGGCTTCTCACCTGGTGCTTAGTCATTGGCTCAGGTAGTGACCTAGCAATTCTCATACAGACAGGAAGGTAGCTGTAGTTTTACATATTTTTGGGAAACTTTACAAAAATAAAAATGAAATAATGCATAGAAGATACATCTACAGGAACTTCACTTCTAGTCCTATATAGTGCATGGGTTTGTGTTTATTATTTAAAAGGTCAGTAGGATGATTAGTTTACAAGACAACGCTGTGAAGTTTAAAGGCAAGAAAATCAAATAATCAACAGGCAGAATCAATTAATTGACTGTTAAAAAAAAAGTGACAGCTAATCTGAGAAACCAGAAATAGATTTATGGTTTATCTTTAATGCCAGTTAGTTCTACTTCTATTTTCTGTGGTGTTTGAAGGGATATAATACTCTAATGAGGTCAAATGGAAAGTATGAATACAAAAAAAATGTAACTTCCATGTAAATACAGTGACTTTGAGATATTAACATAGCATGCACTGAAAAAAATTGTGTGGATAAATTGTTGGCAATTCATGGGAATTCACTTTGTCAAGTCTCTGCCTAATCTCTGTGCTTCTGATTAAGGCATTTAAATTGATCTCTATTATGAAAAATTAATTATATTCATATTTATTTTCTCGTATTGTGTTGAAAAGAAGACAATTACGAATATTGTAGCCTATTATATATGATTTTTGCATTTCCAGAAAAAGGTAACAGACTTCACATTGACTTGGCAAACTAAAATCTCAGGATTTATTTGAGATGGTTGTAGCGTGTTTGACAGCAGACAAATGGGTAGTCTCTGACCTGTCTGGACATCAACTTGGTAAATAGCACAACTGATAAAAAGCACAGAACAACCAGTAACAAAATTTTGAGTGTTACAGAATATTTTACTTTGACATGCATGTTAGTTTTCAGTCTGTAGTACATATGAAAGTGTCAAAGATGATTATCCCTTGATGAAAGGGATGCATGCCCTCAGCAAGTTTTCTAATGGTACAAAGCAGGGGGGAGTGGCTGATACACTAGAAGGTTATGCTGCTATTCAGAGAGACTGGACAGGCTGGAGAGCTGAGTGGAGAGGCACTTTCTGAGGTTCAACAAGGTCAAGGGTAGAGTCCTATACCTGAGAAGGAATAATGTTGTTTTTCTTGAAGAAAACATGATAATATTCAAAACAGCTCTCCTGAGGGATAATCTAATGGCTTCCTGACATACTTTGACAGCAAACCTTAAATTCCTGTTTTAGTACAGAAAAGTACTTCTATGCCTCTGGAGAAAAAAGCAAAGTTTTCACACTCTTAGCTTCTAAAATAATCTTTCAATTTATCAAATGTTTATCTTCTTACTTGTTGGTTTTTTGCAGACAGTTCTGACCTTTCAAATCAAAACATTATTTCCCTAAATATAATAAGGTCTTTGAAGATCCCCTAGATTCTACCTCACAATAGAAAGCATAAGTCACTGGAAGAGAGTATATATCCTTTTGCTTGTCATAACTTAACAGAAAACTTTCCATTACCCAAAACCTTCTGCCATTAAATTAAATTCATCTTCTTGGAACTACTTTATTCCTCTTCCAACTCTCCAGTTCCGCATCTCAGCTGCTGCTCAAAACTGTCTTCTGTTCCTACTGTTAACTACAGAGTTATTAAAACTCTGAAAATATGAATATTTTTTTGTCATACTTATCCACAAAAAATAAATGAGACTTCTCCCCATGGAATCCTTCTGGGAAGCTTTCCATCCCGCTGTCTATCTGCTAAATCTCAAATCATCTGAACTGCAGTTCATTTAGATATTAGACCTCAGGTTAAGATAACATCCTTGAGGTAATAAAATGTTATTGTCTGACAGATCTAAAGTGATATTCTTCCAGTAGAAAATTCCATGGGGCACTTATGCCTGAAAGTGGGTCACCACCTCTGGATTCCTGCCTAGGAGGGGTTTACCACCAGGATAGACAGACAGCCAAGCCCCATGTAGTCCTGTCCTCCAGGCATCAGCTGTGGGAAACATTCAGCCAAACATTCTTCAGGAAAGCATCTCAGAGAGGTTTCTGTGAGCAGCTAGGGCACATTTGACAAAGTGAACGGATGCTGGGTGAGTACTAATTCTTACCCAGCAGCCAGCCTGGGGACTCCTTTCTTTCTTCATTTCCATTCTTTCTAATGGAAACAACCTTGAAACGTAATTGAGTTTGCATGGAATTATACACTTTTTGAATTTCTAATCTTGTTCATTGCTAATCCTTAAGGATGTGTTCCACAGTACCACTAAACAATTACAGAAAAATAATTAAAAATAATAAGGTATCAAACTTTTTAAAAATTTATTTGGAAGGTAAGAGATCTGATTATAGGCATGGAACTTTAATTTATGTCCTGAAAAACTGAAATTCAATATCTACTTTCTCATTGCTCTTCAGCAACCTGAGCAAATAGATTATTTCCTGTAACAGGTTTCTGGCAGTCTCTCTTGGTTTGACAGTTATTTTAGTGTGAGTCACTTTTGTACTTAATGAAAGGAAAAGCTGCCAAGCATATATACATATTTTATGGTGCATAATACTTAAATGCTGGAGGAAATATTCCATTTTTAGTCATGCCATTTTAAATTCATATTGTTTCTACTGACCTCCAGGTTTACTTCAATGACACAGAAAGGCATCTAGTCCAAGGGCTGAATTATATTTCTTACAGGTGAAAGGCAGCTTTTATAAGCGAGTGTACCAGTTGCTGGTTTGAACTTCTTTGTGTTATTACATTCATGTGAAACTGCGATGTGTGTTTTGGCATATTGGCATTTTCTGCTTATAGAATTAAAAGTAATTTCTATCAGTGTTTCCTTGAAATCGCAACATCTCTAGTCTGCATTGTCTAAATGTGAACTTTTTTTCGTGTTAGTTCACACGAGCTACAAAAATATATTAAAAAATTAAGAAAAAATAATACAAAATTATAGTTTTAAGTTTATAGCTCTGTGTTTACTTTGATCTTCAAAAGATGGTGAATCCCTTTAGGTGTTTTTGTACATTGCTTCTTTTCATTTTTATATGTTGCTGAAGCAGCAGCACATAAGCACTGAAGTGAGACAGAGCAACCAAAGTCCTTTCGATTCTGTAATCTGAACAGCAGAGGATATGTTTTTGGAAAGCTTGCCCATTAACTTAATGTATTTGAGTTTGGAAAAAAAAGATCAACAACAACAGGAAAAAAACACCTTTAATTGCCTTGGTGTGAAGCAGCCATTATGAAATACTTGGTTTATTTTAACGTGAAGCAGGATTTTATCGAAGGTTTTCACTGAAGGTTTTCATACTAAACATTCTACTCTTCATAGGATGTTTCCTTACTAAAGAGAAACATATTTAGAGGCATTATATCCAATATCTTTTCCCCTGAAATATATGCATATGCAACATTTTAAGTTTCCATTCATTTAAAAAGCAGAAATGAGTTTGGTTTTATTTTGGTAGATTTAAAATAATGGAATGTCATAATCCAAGCTCTCATAATGGAGGATTTCATTCATTAAAATTTTGTAGCTCTTCTAACAGCTCTTTTTATGCATACAGTTTATGCATATAATTTATGTACATTAACACATGCATTTAAACCAGCTGCCAAGTGGAATCAGCTTTACCACAGAAGGAGCACACAGAACAAAACAATATATTTAATATTCTGATGTCGGTACTTAGACAATCACCTTTTCAAAGAGTAATACCAGGTCACATGTCTCTGGCATCCAGAAATTGCACACAAGGCTGATATTACTGATAGCACTAAGGCTGACACAGAATAATACAGTTCTGATGCATGTTAAGGAGACTAAGCCTGGCTTCTGTTATGTTAGAAACAAATGATATGACTGATCAAATCTGCTGAGTGATGAAGCCTTGTTGTATGTCATGTCAAGCTATACACTCACCAGGACCCTAAGCCCTTCTCCATAGGGCTGCTCCCAATCTGTACATAAAATACATTAAATGTGTAAAAAGAATGTTTGAAATTATCCAAATGTTACCTTTTCTTAACATGTTTTTTTGTTTTTGTTTTTGTAAGTGGATCAGTATGTTTAAAAACAAGACTAGAAATAATTTCTATCAAGTATTCTTACACTTCAGGCTAATTTAGATTGATAGTGAATTTGAAAAAGCTAGTTAATTGGGATGAAGTCCAGAAGCAAAGAAATTTTCTTGACTTCTGTAGAGATAATGTTTTATTCAGAACTTGAGCTATGATTCTACCCATAGTTTGGATGATATTTTTTTTCTAGAGAGAAATATAGTCTGCTTCTTGTATCCACTCATACATCAAAGTGTTGTTACACATGTACTATAAATTTTTCAAGCAGAAATAGTTACAAAAAGAAATGGCTTTGCTGTTTTAGTTGAAGATGCCTGAGATACTGAAAGATACACCTAAAATACATGTTTAAGACATTCTCCCTTTTATTCATATTGACTGGAAAGGCATAAAACACTATGGAAGAACAAATACTCACTAATTCTCTTTCTTAGAGTGGAGATAGAAGAGTATTGAACTTTTATTTTTTGATAGAAGAATATTGAACTTTTCCTGTACCTGGTACAGTTCAAAAGGAACTATCAAACCCATCAATGGCCTGACCAGTCAGAGCTCCCTAGTAGGCAATAAAACTCTTGAAATACAAAAATGTCTTTCTTCTCTTTCTTTAAAAACAACAGGATGTATTGTTAAGGCAATAATAAGGAACTGTATATGTAATATAAGACAACATATCAAATCAAATTTGCAAGTAATCTTGCAAGGCTGCTCAGACTCTAAAATTTTGAAAGCTAGAAAATGATGTTTTATTGAAAGACTATTTAAGAATAGTCTTGCCTGTCTCCAAGGGGAAAGCAGATCCTACCCCTGGAGCCAGCAGGGCTTTCTGGGAGAGCTTTAAACTAAGTATGAAAGGGGAAGGGGATAAAATGATGCTCACTAGGGTGGAGTGAGTAGTTTAGAGATTTCAGCTAGATTTGATGGGGGAAGAGAGTGGAGGTCAGTGGGATAGAGAAGGGCTTGGAGATGTTGTTGTTGTAGGATGCTACAGGGAAAAACCTCCGGACTGTCCTGTAGGATCTTGTGAGGACTTCTCAGGGGAGGTACCATTGTGAATTCCCCACCTGAAATCTTGCATCCCTCTAGGGATACCTGCACCTGTTGCTTCCCTAAAGTGTCTGTATACTAATGCGCACAGCATGGGAAATAAACAGGAAGAGTTAGAGATCTGTGTGTGGTCACAAGGCCACAATCTCATTGCAATCACGGAGACGTGGGACAGCTTGCATGACTGGAATGCTGTCATGGATGGCAACGTACTTTTTAGGAAAGACAGGCTGGCGAGGGAGGGTGGTGGAGTTGCTCTTAATGTGAGATAGCAGCTACAATGTATTGAACTCCACCTGGTGGAGCATGATGCACCAGTGGAAAGTTTGTGGGGGAGAATTAAGGGGCAGGGTAGTATGGGTGACACTGCTGTGGGTGTGTATTATAGGACCCTTGATCAGGGAGAGGAAGTTGATGAGGCCTTCTACAAGCAGCTGGAAGTAGCCTCGCGATCCCGTGCTCTGGTTCTTATGGGGGACTTGAATTATCCAGATATTTGTTGGGTAAGCAACATGGCCAGGCACACGCGCTCCAGATAGTTCCTGCAATGTGATGAAGATAACTTTCTGATGCAGGTGGTGCAGGAGCTGATGAGGGGTGGGGTGTTACTGGACCTTGTTCTTACTAATAAGGATGGGCTTGTTAGGGAAGTGAATTACATTAGCTGAACACATTAGTGAAGTACATTGGCTTCTTTTTTTCTACTTTATTTTTTCTTTTTAAGAAAGAATTTTAAGAAAGACTTTTCTGAAGTCTTCTTCAGGTATTTTCAGCCATAAGTGTCTATGGCCATTCCCGTGGCAAAGTATCACAGACACTGTAGCTAGTATTTTTTCAGTATGTAAAAAGATATTGAACAACTGTGTGATAGGCTAATGTCCATGGAAAACTTTTTTCGTGAACAGAGTATATTTCCAGCATCTTTTATGATTTGCTTCATACCACTGAAGTTCCATGAATCTTTGTGAAATTGGGCAGAAATAGTTGTACAAAGAAAAGTATTCTTTTATTAGAAATATTTACTATTTATAAGTTCTAACTCTAAATCTAACTGTAATCTAAAATCTAACTGTACACTGAGGCAGATTGAGATTGTGAGGAATTAATTGTAGATCAATGATTAATAATTACTTCAGCAAATAAGCTTTTTATCTTTCAATAACTACCAATCCTTTTTTTTTGTAGGTATCATATATTGCTAACTGCACAAAGCTTGAAAATAATGTGTTAGTTTATTACTTCCTGACTTTATTAATTCTTTTAATTAATTCTAGAGACTTTTATTCTGCTCAGGTTTGTTAACTGAGTTGTACTCATCTACTAATCAATTACTTCAGCGTCCTTGAATGTTTTCTCACTTGTATGGTCTTAAATTTTAGTTGGCAAATATTAGGAGAAAATAAGCTTTGTTTATGTACAGTCATTTGCCATGTAGAAACAGCTGAACAAACTAGTTATTTTAACATTTTAAAATGTGATTCATTTTTATTGATATGGTCTGAGGCTCTGAGCATATAATATGCTTTAGAATATGCCCTCTGAACAATTTCAATACCAACACTGAATATAAAATTACAAGAGGACAAAGAAGTTACAGAGTATTAGCTAAAGACAAGTGATTTTCTGTCTTTTGTTGTTGTTGTTGTTGTTTTGTTTTGTTGCTTTAAAGGTAAATTAAACAGAATCATAGAATTGCAGAATTGCTCAGGTTGGAAAGGACCTTCAAGATCATCAAGTCCAACCACAACCTAGCCATACTACCCTAACTCTAACAACCTACCGCTAAATCATGTCCCTGAGCACCACATCCAAACGGTTTTTAAACACATTCAGGGCTGGTGACTCAATCACCTCCCTGGGGAGCCTATTCCAGTGCTTCACAACCCTTTCTGTAAAGAAGATTTTTCCTGATGTCTAACCTAAATCTCTCCTAGCGCAGCTTATGGCCATTTCCCCTTGTCCTGTCACCTGTCACCAGTGACAAGAGACCAACTCTGCTCTTGCTGCAATCACTTTTCAGGTATTAGAATAGAGCAATAAGGTCTCCCCTCAGCCTCCTCTTCCCCAGGCTAAACAGCCGCAGTTCCTTCAGTCGCTCCTCATAGTGCATATTATCCAAGCCCTTCACAAGCCTTGTTGCCCTTCTTTGGACCTGCTCCAGCACCTCCATGTCCTTTCTGTATTGAGGTGCCCAAAACTGAACACAGTACTCAAGGTGGGGCCTCACCAGTGCCGAGTACAGGGGCAGGATGACTTCCCTAGTCCTGCCCACTATACCATTCCTGATACAAGCCAGGATGCCATTGGCCTTCTTGGCCACCTGGGAACACTGCTGGCTCATATTCAGCCAACTGTCCACCAAGGTCCTTTTCTGTCAGACAGCTTTCCAGCCACTCCTCCCCTTGCTTGGGGTTGTTGTGACCAAAATGCAGGACCCGACACTTGGCCCTCCTGAAACTCATACAGTTTACTTTGGCCCATTGATCCAGCCTATCCAGGTCCCTCAGTAGTGCCTTTGTAGTTTGTTTCTTAAAGTAAATCCAGCTTCCAAAATAAAGTCTGTACACAAGGCAGATTATTTTTAAATCCCACCATATCAACTAATTATAAAATTTCTAAACCCAGGTTTCTGCAAAACTAAAACCTAGATTAAAATGCAAACAAAGTATGTTGTTTGTGGCTTGTGGAGTAGCGTACACCGATATTTACTCCTCTAGGAATTTGATTTTTATATGAGGAATTTTTATGTTTCACTTAGTATAGAGTTATCCAAAAGCAACTTCAGAGGTAGCAGTGTACACAATACTTTGAACAAATTACTTCTGTTAGCTCACTCAGGACTCTGACATTTTACCAAGGAATAAGCCTTGAGTCTTCAGTTAAGCAATTTGTGGACCTGCCTGGAAACCATACCCCATCCAACTGATTAATTGCTGCTCAGTCTTTCAAACGGCTTTGCAATTAGTTCTGCACCAGTGACAGTAGCATCTCGGTGTCCAGGTGGCTCTACCTGCAGGTGGCTGGATAACAGACATTCCCCAACCCTCCTGGGACATGCTTAATACCCTCTCATTGAAGAGACATCATTCATGGGATGAAGAGGGGACTGGGGACCCTGCAGGTCTCTGTGCCCAAGGAGAAGCCATTCTCTCTAGCAAATACAAAGATATAAGGGAGAAACCCCCGGGAAAGAGTCTCTCAGCATCCCCACCATTCCTCCTCCTTCAAAACTGCAGCAACTCTCAAGCCAGAGGCCTCTACTCCCAACAATGGAGTGTTTTGGTAACCGTGGGACGCTCTTAGAATGGCATCACCATGGATGCCTGATGTCACCAGCCACCTCACAGCCTTCTGTCCTGAGCTCTATAGATACAGAGACCCTGAGCCCAGAACTCCAGTCGCTCAGCAACAGATGCCAGTGATGAGTGCTCTGCATGAGACAGACACATGGTGATTCTTCCCAATGGGCAGGACAGATTCCCATCCTTCCAAGAAGATGCAGCTGATAGAAAGGCTCCACATTAAGGAGATGATAGAAGTGGGCCCACCTGAGAGCAATGGAGAGCCCGTGGAGGTGTATCCAGAGCCAGATACTCACTGATGTGAATGCATCCACCTCCATCTGGAAAGAATCATCATGGGCCCATTGCTCTCAGGAAGTGTTTGAGGAGTCCCTGTCCATACCATTTCAGAGATGCAGGAGTGAGTCCACCTTCCCCTAAACAGCCACTTTGCTCCTGGCACTGAACCTCACATCCCATATAGTTTACCATTTGCTGGGAGATACCCAAGTCCAGGACCACCTTGAAGACTCACAGGAAACATTCATTTACTGGTAATTCTTTCAACAGGCAAGGCTCTTAAAAAAAACAACCAACCAACCAACAAAAACAACAACAAATAATACTTCCTTGAGAATCATAGAATCACCAAGGTTGGAAAAGAACAACAAGATCATCTAGTCCAACCGTCCACCTATCACCAATAGTTCTCATTAAACCATGTCCCTCAACACAATGCCTAAACATTCCTTGAACACCTCCAGAGTCAGCAACTCCGTCTGGGCAGCCCATTCCAGCACCTGATCACTCTTTCAGAAAAGTAGTATTTCCTAACATCCAGCTGAATCTCCCCTGGTGCAACTTAAGGCCATTCCCTCTAGTCCTGTCACTAGTTACAAGAGAGAAGAGGCTGACCCGCAGCTCACTACAATCACCCTTCAGGTAGTTATAGAGAGCAATAAGGTCTCCCTGAGCCTCCTCTTCTCTAGATTGAACAATCCCAGTTCCCTCAGCCACTCCTCATAAGGCCTGTGCTCCAGACCCCTCACCAGCTTCGTTGCCCTTCTCTGGACATGCTTCAGGGCCTCAATGTCCTCTTGCAGTGAGGGGCACAAAATTAAACACAGTACTCAAGGTGCGGCCTCACCAGGGCTGAGTGAGGACCAATTACTTCCCTGCTCCTTCTAGCAACGCTACTTCTGATGCAAGCCAGGATGCCATTGGCCTTCTTGGCCACCTGGGCACACTGCTGGCTCATGCTCAGCCAAGCATCAACCAATAGCCCCAGGTCCATTTCCTCTACACAGTCTTCCAGCCACTCTGCCCCAAGCCTGTAGCATTGCTTGGGGTTGTTACGGCCAAAGTGCAGGACCTGGCACTTGGTCTTGTTGAACCTCATCCCACTGGCTTCAGCCCAGTGATCCAGCCTGTCCATATCCCTATGGAGGTCCTTGCTACCTCCAGGCAGATCAACACTTCTGGCCAACTTGGTGTCACCTGCAGACTTACTGAGGGTGCTCTCAATGCCCTCATCCAGGTCATCAGTAAAGATATTGAAGATGACAGGACCCTTCAGAAAAGAAAACTTATGGGGATCTTAGTAATATTACTATCTTATTACTGTTTATAAATATCTTCAGTATTGGAGACAGAGGGACATGGCCAACCTCTTCTCAGTGGTCTGTGGGGACAGGACAAGGGGAAATAGCCATAAACTGGAACATAGGAAGTTCCACACCATTATGCAAAGAAGTTCTTCACAGTGAGGGTGATGGAGCTCTGGAATAGGCTGCCCAGAGAGGTTGTGGAGTCTCCTTCTCTGGAGATATTCAAGAGCCATCTGAATGCCTACCAGTGCAACCCACAGTAGGGAGCCTGCTTTGCAGGGCAGTTGGACTCAGTGATCTTTAGAGGTCCCTTCCAACCCCTTTAATTCTGTGATTCTGTGAAACAACCAATAGCTGCCTCTGTTTTTGGAACTTTAGAGTGCACATGGATTATTGTGTCCAATCTTGGTCTCCCCAGTCTGGGAAAGACTTTGCCATGTGGCATGAGGGTTGAGCCCAGGGCCCCAGGGATGGGGAGGAGTCAGAGCACCTGGCATCTCAGGGCAAGCTGAGGGAGCTGCCTTCAGCCAGTGTTAAAGAAAAAAGTCACAGGGGAGTCCGAGTGTTACCTGCAGTGGCCTGTTGGAAGCATGGAAGAAGACAAAGCCTGGCTTTCCTCACCAGGGCTAAGTGATGGAAGGACAAAAGGCACTAAGCTCACGCTGGATATTGGACAACTATGAGTTTGGCAAAATAAAAACTGTAACCATGAGGGTGCTCAGGCATGGAACTGAAGGCCAGAGAAGCTGAGGGGCTCTGTCCTCCCCCAGGGTATCCATAACTGATGATGGTTGACTGAACAGAACACCTCTCTCATGAAGACTTTGAGGTTTTAGCCTGGAGAAGGCTATGAGGGATCCATATTGGAGACTTCTGATACATAATTATTATTATTATTATTTTTTAATCTTCAGACTCTATAACATCTGGAATGTGCTTCATTTGATACATGCTCTGTGACCATTAACACTTTCTGGAATTTTTATTGTAGTGTCTCTTGTATGGATACTCAGACTTGAGAGCACAGCTTTCATCTTTGCTCTGACCAATACATTCTACAATGTTACTAATGCATCACTCATTAGAGTGGGTAAACTTGCAAAATCTTCCATTTTCATGCCATGAGTAACTTACACAACCATTTTAAAGGACATTCCTAGGGTTAATGGTGTTATTTTGATTATTCTTGACTGTCCAGTGCCATAACTTTCCTATTTACCTCTTTATTTGTATTTAATTTACTTATTTGGGTGGGACTTCAAATCCAATTGAAAACAAATCCAGACCAAATCTGACGTTCAGTTCTCCATATGTTATTTCATAATATTCTTCTTTTAACATACTTCATTTTGCCTATATTAGGAGAGTAACAACAAAAATACTTATTGTGGGAACAAAGAGGGAAAAGGGCCTGTAAAGTATAAATGCACATACTAATTAAACCTAAAACATGGGCTATTTCACAAGCACAATTCATTTTAGAAGAAAAACATGAATGTTTTCTGAAAAGACTTCAGTAGCAGCTGTCAGGAAGGACAACAGTTGTTAAGCAAAAGGATAATTAATGGCATACTAATAAGAGGATATATACACTGTCCATAGATTTCAGGCTATAATTTGGAGAATGTCATTTAAAAAGTAGAACAATAATATTCTGGTATGTCCAGATTGTAACAGGAAGAACCTAGCCCCAAAAAGTTAAAAATGTTCACACCAGCTGAATAACTTCATAGCTGCAATGTGAAGAAAACAGTGTTAGTTCTTAGCATCCTTTCTCTTCTTAGCAATTTCATTTTGCAGCATAGTTGTTTTGGTTGAATGATTTTATTTCTGCAATTCAACACAGAGTTAAATTTTGAAAAGTTTCAACTTACTTGAAATACATTAGTCTCTGATGATTTAACCACTGATTTTTTTTTTACACGGGGAAAAAAATTCTGCTAGACTACAAAACTTATTTTAGCACATCTTCCCAGTGATAATGCTATTGCCAGGTAGCTCAGTAAGCAGTAAACAACTACACACTTTTCAGAGACATTTTCACTAGCCTCCATTTCCTTGCCAGCTTAGGCAGCCTATCATTCAGTCCAGATTTACCATCCTTTGCATTAATTATTTTATATATAGTACTGAATGAAGTTAGCAATCTCCTAAAATATGAACATCCATTGAAATTTTGTCATATACTGTACATTTTTGCTTCTATGGGCTGTTAGGATTTTAAATCCATACATTTTTCTCCTCCATGTATTTAATTTTCTTGTTTTTAATTTCTGCCCAGCAGAGCTACTTCTTCATCTGTTATCTTTAGTCTGTTCTCATTTTAATTTATATTAAGAATATTAAAAGAAAAACTGAGATTCAAGCTTCTATTTCTATTGCTGAGATTTCCATAGAATCATAGAATGATAGAATGACCTGGGTTGAAAAGGAAATCAAAGATCATCTAGTTTCAACCCGCCTGCTGAGTGCAGGGTCGCCAACCACTAGACCAGGCTGCCCAGAGCCACATCCAGCCTGGCCTTGAATGCCTCCAGGGATGGGGCATACACAACCTCCTTGAGCAACCTGTTCCAGTGCATCACCACTCTCTGAATGAAAAACTTCCTTCTAATATCTAACCTAAATCGCCCCTGCCTTAATCTTAAACCATTCCCCCTTGTCCTATCACTATCCACCCTCATAAACAATCATTCCGCCCCCTGTTTATGTGCTCCCTTCAAGTATCGGAAGGCCATGATGAGGTCTCCCCGGAGCCTTCTCTTCTCCAAGCTACACAAGCCCAGTTCCCTCAACTTATTTCATAGGAGAGGTGCTCCAGCCCTCTGATCATCTTGGTGGCCCTCCTCTGCACTCATTCCAAGAGCTCTGTGTCTTTCTTGCACCGGGGGCTCCAGGCCTGGACACTGTACTCCAGATGGGGCCTCACAAGAGCCAAGTAGAGGAGGACAATCACCTCCCTCACCCTGCTGGCCTCTTCTCTTTTAATGGAACCCAGATCATAGTTGGCCTTTCAGGCTGCCAGCGCATGCTGCTGGCTCATGTCCACCTTCTCATCCACCAGGACTCCCAAGTCCTTCTTCACAGGGCTGTTATCAAGGAGATCTTCCCCACTCTGTATAAATACCTTGGATTGCCTCGGCCCAAGTGCAGCACTTTGCATTTGGCCTTGTTGAACCTCATTAGGTTCTCATGGACCCATTTCTCCAGCCTGTCCAGGTCCCTCTGGATGGCTTCCCACAGGCAACAGACAAATTATACTCCCAGGCTGGCAGACACCATACTCCTACCTTCAATCACGTCTGGGTTACAGGGATGATCTGTCACCCAGACCCACCAGTCATCACCCTATCTCCATGGAATTTAGTCGGATAACCTTAAATAACCAAGGTTTCTGCACCCCTGTCTACTAACACCATCACTCACTGTATGTTCTTCCAGGACCAAAAAGTAGTCAGTTCAATATAGGGCCTCTGGTCCCACCCGGTAGCCCTAGGTGCAGGGGGGCTGACATTCCCCATCATGCAAGTAACTGCACTATCGCCAGTTCTTTCTCCTCAGCTGGTTCAAGCATAGTGGCCCTGCTCACCTGAGGAGGCTTTTTCCCATTTGGTAGGAACTATGAAATCTGTCAAGTTCCATCTTCTCATTGGTAGTTTCTCAATAATTCTTACTCCTGCTTTTCTGGGGATATTTTGAAACACAGCTGAAGAAGAACAAGATTGGATTGGCGATCCATTTTTGCAAATTGAACCCCAGCCCAGATTAAATCATTAAACATCTGTTTTCGGGATACCTGTATGAGTCCCGATCAAGATGTCGATGGAGCAGGTCTCCTAGTTTCAGTTGTAGAGATGACCTCTGCCCCTTCCAACAACCAGATACAGCACTTGGCCTGAAGGCTCTCTGTTTCTCCTAGATCAGCCACCAATTGGGTGGCTTGCTGGACAATAGCCTCAGAGTCTACTTAAGGGTTTAGTATAGACACTAGTGTGCCATACTGGTGGGGAGGGGCTTCTTGAAAGATGAGGTCCCTCATCCCAACTGAGAACTTAGCCAGGTGTGGACTCTTAAAGTGTCATTATAAATTGCCTCCTTCACTTCCAGTTCCCTAATATAATAATGAACGTCCTCCATTGAAGTCCAAAGACCATTACTAATTGGGATATTGCTTTTATTTGGCCACGTGATTGTACATGCAGCCATTGTCCATTGAATTCGAGAATATTTTTCTTCTTCATGCATTAAGTTACAGTCACATATAATCTTTGTCTGAGGGCCAGATATGTGGTGCTAGATGCAAGTTTAGAAATAACCAGTCCATTGATAACCACACTTTGGGCCTCTATGACCAATAATCCGATGAGTCAAGCTGGCACGCTCTCTTGTGGTTTCTGTTTAAATCACTGTAATAAATCCAAGAGTTCAGTGGCCACGTACAGGTGCACCATCACATGAAATGTGACTGTGGGCAGCGGGGACCACTCCTCAGGTGACAACCCCGCTGGTTTATCTAGGACTTCCTTCATTTTTTGAGTTACTACTAGTCTTATCTCTAGAGGATCGGGAGCTCCCAGATAATCTATTCGCTTTTAGACTGCTTGATTTTCCATTTATTCTTTGATTGAACTGGGATCCAAAGATCACAGCCAAAGGGTTGTGGTCAATGGTTCTATGTCCGAGTGGAGACCACTCACAAGTGGTGTCCCCCAGGGCTCAGTCTTGGGACCAGTGCTCTTCAACATCTTAATCCAAGGCACAGATGATGCAATCAACTGCACCCTCAGCAAGTTTGCAGATGACACCAAGCTGAGCAGTGCAGTCAATACACTGGAGAGAAGGGAAGCCATTCAGAGGGACCTCGACAGGCTGGAGAAACGGGTCCATGAGAACCTAATGAGGTTCAACAAGGCCAAATGCAAAGTGCTGCACTTGGGCCAGGGCACTCCCAGGTATTTATACTCACTGGGGGAAGAACTCCTTGATAACAGCCCTGCGGAGAAGGACTTGGGGGTCCTGGTGGATGAGAAGCTGGATATGAGCCAGCAGTGTGCACTGGCAGCGCAAAAGGCCAACTATATTTTGGGCGGCATTAAAAGAGGAGTGGCTAGCAAGGAGAGAGAGGTGATGATCCTGTTGATAGGAGGAAGTTTTTCCACTCAGAGGGTGGTGATGCACTGGAACAGGTTGTCCAAGGAGGTTGTGTATCCCCCATCCCTGGAGGCATTCAAGGCCAGGCTGGATGTGGCTCTGGGCAGCCTGGTCTAGTGGTTGGTGACCCTGTATACAGCGGGGGGGGGTTGAAACTAGATGACCTTTGATTTCCTTTTCAACCCAGGCCATTTTATGATCCCATTCATTTAAGTCCTTTTCCCCTTCTAATTATACAGTCCTTAATTTTAGAGGGGATGAACCATTTGAAGATGAGGCAGTTCACCCCATCGGAAGTGTAATTTTATTTTCCAATTGTCTGATACAAGCTTTTAAAAGCTCATTTTCACCTTTCAGTCCTTCCTTGGAGGAATAATACATGTTCATAGTTAGTAACAGAGGCCAACACATCATCTTTTTAAGATAATCCATCCTAAGTAAGTATACTGCTGTCACACCTGCCTGGATTACCAGGTGTAACACTATAATGCAATGGAAAGCACAGCAATGACATCAGAGAAACAAAGTCCTAGGCTGCAGCAAGTGAGGATTTCTCAAATGCAACAGCTGTTGACACAGAAACAAAGGAAAGAATCTACTTACCTTCAGAAGGCCCCTTCAGATCCTCCTTCAGGGATCTCCAGCAAGATACCTTTGCCTCCACTGCAAACTTCAAATGAGGTCTGGGAAGGGGTAGATCCTGGCTCCATCCCTTCCTGTTACTCAGGTGCATTACATGCACCTGAGCTCTCATGTGTTTGCCCTGTCTTCCCACCAGGTGCTCAATCACTCCTTCAAGCCATGACTTGCATTCCTGCTATACCATCTCACAACATAGATTTCAGAAGGGAAACTATTTTGGTTCCTTTTAATGTTTATCCTTAATGTTTCTGAAAAAACAAAAAAAACTCTGCCTGCACAGTAGGCTGACTTATTTTCTTGGACTTCAAGTATCAGGCAAAATGCTCTCTCTTAAAAGAACAAGTGTGGAGAAGCATGGACTTCCAGAAAGTCCTAAGAAATATATGAAAATGAAATGGAAAATTTTCTATCACTTCAAATTTGCATTGGTTGATTGTTTTTAACACTGAATAGGCTAGGGATTACTATCTTTTTCAACGTATCTGTAAAGGTAAGCATAAAAAAAAATAAATGCATCAGTTCTCAATAGCTCATTACAAAGACATTTGTTAATGTATCTTTAAATGCATTTTAACAATATAAATTATTTGCATATTCTTAAAGAATGTTTAAGCAAAAGAAAATTTAATCCCATGTAGTCCTACTGTGTTATTACCAGCAACTTTAGTGTGACGATACCAGGAAGAGGCTGCCTGACAGAGCAGGGACATTCTTCTCTTCCCTTTTTTATTTGCATTTACTTCAATTAGACCAGCTGGTTCATCTGAGAGAAGCAAGCAGACAAGCAAACAAAATCTATAAAAGAACTGCAAGGTAACTCCATTAAGCCTCAAGACTGATATAATTGGAGAACTGGACACAGTTTCATTTAAAGTTAATACTCCTGCTTATGGGTTTTTTTTTTTTTCCCTATCTTCACACCCTTTAATTAACCCAGTTGTCCCACTGTTATAAACACAGAAGGGAAGCAAACTGCTTGATAATCACTGGTGCTTATATCTTTGTGTTTGTTATTCAGGTATGTAGTCCATGTCCATGTATTTTTCCATGTTACATGCCAATCTTTTTGCACTGTAGTAGTCCATGAAACCAGGTATTGTGTACTACTTCTGCCAGAATAAGAAAAAATGAATGCATTGTGCTCACTGTGTATGTCATGCATGTGTAGATATCTCCTTATGTGTTGCACTTCTACTGTGACATCTTGATAACTTCTGTAGAAAAAAGGTTGTCTCTTGCAACTTGTTTTATATCAGTAAGGATCCTTCTCCAGAGCTGTCTAGGTAAAAACTGAACAGTTCAGTAGGATGGTCTTCATTTTTAGGTATTTATAAGTTTGTGTTTGTCTGTCTTCTTGTTTTTCTTGATGGTAGATGATGAAACTCCATTCTCAGTTTATATCTGCGTTTTAGAAAGATAGACAGTATCTACAAACATTACCATTAAATACTGAAGGGCTACAATGACATCTTCCTGAGTCTTCTCTTCTCCAGGCTGAAGAGATCCAGCTCTCTCAGCTTGTTTTCCTAGAAGAGGTGTTCCAACAATCTCATCTTTATGGCCTTCCTCTAGACCTGTTCCAATAGCTAAACATCTTTCCTGAGTTTGGATTCCTAACCTGGATGCAGCACTCCACATAAGGCCCCACCAGGGCCAAGCAGAGAGGAACAATCACCTCCCTTGTCCCGCTGGCCACTCCTCTTTTAATGCAGTCCAGAAGGCCAATGGTATCTTGGGCTGCAACTGCATACTGCTGATTTACGTTAAGTTTTTAATCTACCAGGACCTCTAAGTTCTTCTCAGCAGGGCTGCTCTCAAAGGAGCTCTTCTCCTAGTCTGTACATATCTGAGACTGCCTCAACCCAACCTTATACTTGGCCTTGTTGAACCTCATTAAATTCATATGAGACCTCTTTTTAAGCCTGACAGGTCCCTCTGGATGGCATCCATTCCTTCTATCATATCAACTGCACTACTCAGCTTGGTGTTATCTGCAAACTTGCTGAGAGTGCACTCTATCCCACCACCTGTCTTTGATAAATATGTTAAAGAGTAACAGTCCCAAGACAGACCCCTCGGGGACACCACTCATAGTCCATACTTCAAGCCCGTATCTCTTCACTCTAGAAACAAGGTTGTAGTGTGGGACCATGTCAAAGACCTTACAGAAGTCTAGGTAGACAGCATCAGTTCCCCTTTGTTTGTCCACTGATATTATCACTCCAACAAAGAAGGCCAAACTGATTAGTCATGATCTGCGCTTGGTGAAGCCATGCTATCTGTCTTGAGTCACCTGCTTGTCCCTCACATGCCTTAACATGTCTTCCAGGAGGATCTGTTCCACAGTTTTTCCAGGCACAAAGGTGAGGCTTATCGGCCTGTAGATCCCTGGGTCTTCCTTTCTCCCCCCCCCTTTTTTTTTTTTTAAAAAAAAAAAAAAGTGTGAGTGATGCTTCCCTTTTCCCAGTTACCAGGAACTTACCTGACAGCCACAACTCTTCAAGAATTCTAGAGAATGGCTTGGTAACCATAATAGCCAGCTCCTTTGGGACCCTGGGAAGCATGTCATTGGGCTTCACAGAATGACATAATCAGTTTCATGAGGCTCCTCTCTTACAGTGAAATTTTGTTCCTCAAGTCCCCACCTAGAGGTTCAGGGATGCAAATTTCAGGGTTATAAGAGACTATAGAAGCCCAATTGCCAGCCAAGACTGAGGGAAGGAACTTGTTGAGTTCTTCAGCCTTCTCCGTGTCTGTTGTAGACAGTTTTCCCTTCTGATTCATCACAGGGGTTACATTCTTTTTGGCCTGTCTCTCCTGGCCAATATTCCTGTAGAATTTCTTGATATTTTTCCACATTGCTTGCCAAGTGCAGTTCCACCTGTGCTTGATCCCATCTAGGCATGTCTAGACAGCATCTCTATTCTTCCCCAGCTACACATCCTTTCTTACACTGTGTGTAAGTGTCTTTATCCCTCAGTCTGACCAACAGGTCCTTGCCCAGCCATGCCAGCTTCCTGCCTCCTCTGGTTGTTTTCCTGTTCTGGGTAACAGAGAGCTCCGTTGCTTTCAGAAAGACATCCTTAAAGAGCTTCCCAGGGTATCTCATCCAGTAATTCCTTGAATAGCTTGAAGTTTACTCTCCTGAAGTTCAGGGTCCTAATACTGCTTTTTGCAAGACCCATCCTCTTGAAGATCACAGACTCTACCAGAGCATGGTCACTACAGCACAGAGTGTTTCCAGTCTTAACCTCTTTAAGGTGTTCCTTTGAATTGGTGAGCATCAGGTCCAGAGATGCTTCTCCTCTTGTTAGTTTGTCTGGACCAGGAAACTCCTCACCGCACTCCATAAGTCTCCTGGATTACTTGCAGCCTGCCATGTTGCTTTCACAGCAATCATCTGAGTGGTTGAAATCCCCCATCAACATGAGAGCCTGCAAGCATGATGTTTCTTGTAGTTGAAGCAAGAAGGCCTAATATTCAGGCTCCCCATGGTCAGCTTGTAACCCTCATTCACTGTACTCCAGTTGTGTGAATCATCCCACCATGCCTCTGTGATAGCAGAATCATAGTTTTCTAATTGTGCTGTGGCTTCCTACTCCTCTTTCTTATTTCCCAGGCTGTATCCATTGGCATTTTGGCAGCATTACCTTCTTACAGGAGCTCTCTTGAGATTCTTTGAGACAATTCCATGTTTTTTTCCCCTTCTGTTCCCCTTCCCTGTGCCAATCTGGGTGGCAATGAGTCCACTTCATGACTGAACTGTGACTATTGCAGACTTTGGAGACAGCTTGTGTGTTTGTGGTATACTGAGGAGTGCATGCTAAAGAAGAAGAAACTCAAAGTATAATTATGTCACTATTTCATTCATTTCCTAAAGGAGAAATCTCACATGGCATGACTTGTTAAAGGTATTACATTTGGTTTCATACTGAAGCAGAACACAGTTAGTTCTAATGTCTTGACTGAGGCTGCATTGCACAGAGCTGTCCAGCAGGTACCTGTCACGGATGGAAAATCAACTACATTATACTGCACACTTTGGCATAACCTTGAGAGGTGTCCCTGCTGAAGTGGAAATGCTGTCGTGTATCCAGCTGCCATGCAGGAGAGCTCAAAGGGGGCTCTTGGGCTGCTCACTATTTATGTAAGTAAGATGACTGACCCATAGTCATAGGTCAACTTTTAGGCTCATGCTCTATTGGTCCTCAGCTGTCGAACCAGATGTCTGTTATCTATTCCACAGTTTGTGACAGATTTATGGTCATTAATCTGTTTTAGCAAAAGTGTTATCTGCACTGTTGTTCATTGTCTTCCTGTACAGGGCCTTGTGAGCAAGGCCAGGCCAAAGGAGGGAGTTGAGGAAAGAAATTCTTGGTGGAACCAGGAGAGGGGACAGCAAAACTGCTACCTTGGACTTTCGGAGGGCAGACTTCGAATTGTTCAGGAGACTGGTAGGGAGGGTCCCTTGGGATTCGGTCCTGGAGGGTAAAGGGGTCCAGGAAGGCTGGTTGCTCCTCAAGAAGGAAGTCCTGAAAGCGCAGGAACAGGCTGTCCCCCTGAGCTGCAAGATGAGCTGGCGGGGAAGGAGAACAGCGTGGATGAACAGGGAGCTTTTCCTGAGGCTTCAGGAGAAAAAGAGAATGTACTTCCTGTGGAAGAAGGGACAGGCAACTCGGGAAGAGTACAAAGAGGTTGTCAGGATGTGCAGGGAGAAAATTAGAAAGGCAAAGGCCCAGCTTGAACTAAGCTTGGTTGCTGGGATTAAAGGGAACAAGAAACTCTTTTACAAATATATTAACAGTAAGAGGAGTACCAAGGAGAATCTCCATTCTTTACTGGACATGGCTGGGAATGTGGCCGCTGAGGACAATGAAAAGGCTGAGGTTCTCAATGCCTTTTTTACATCTGTCTTTAAAAGCCAGACCAGTTGTCCTCAGAGTACTCTACTCTCTGACCTGGAAGTCTCAGATGGGGAGCGAAACAAACCCCCCATGATTCGGGAGGAAACAGTCAGAGACGTACTACTCCACCTGGACTGCCACAAGTCCATGGGGCCAGACGAGATCCACCTGAGAGTACTGAGGGAGCTGGCGGAGGAGATAGCCAAGCCGCTTTCCATCATCTATCGGCGTTCCTGGTCAACTGGAGAGGTCCCAGAAGACTGGAGACTTGCCAATGTGATTCCCATCTATGAGAAGGGTCGTAAGGAGGATCTGGGGAACTACAGGCCTGTCAGCCTGCCCTCGGTTCCAGGGAAGGTTATGGAGCAGACTGTCCTGAGGGAGATCATGTGGCATTTGCAGGACAACTGGGGGATTAGGCCCAGCCAGCATGGGTTTGTGAAGGGCAGGTCCTGCTTGACCAACCTGATCTCCTTCTATGATCGAGTGACCCACCTGGTAGATGAGGGAAAGGCTGTTGATGTGGTCTACCTAGACTTCAGCAAAGCCTTTGACACTGTCTCCCACAGTATTCTCCTGGAGAAACTGGCAGCCTGTGGCTTGGACAGGTACACTCTTTGCTGGGTAAGGAGCTGGCTGGAGGGCCAGGCCCAGAGTGGTAGTGAATGGAGTTAAATCCAGCTGGCGACCGGTCACGAGTGGTGTTCCCCAGGGGTCGGTGCTGGGGCCTGTCCTCACCAATATCTTTATTGATGACCTGGATGAGGGCGTTGAGAGCACCCTCAGTAAGTTTGCAGACGACACCAAGCTGGCAGAAAGTGTTGATCTGCCTGGGGGTAGCAAGGCCCTACAGAGAGATCTGGACAGGCTGGATCTCTGGGCTGAAGCCAATGGGATGAGGTTCAACAAGACCAAGTGCCGGGTCCTGCACTTTGGCTGCAACAACCCCAAGCAATGCTACAGGCTTGGGGAAGAGTGGCTGGAAGACTGTGTAGAGGAAACGGACGTGGGGCTATTGGTTGATGCTTGGCTGAGCATGAGCCAGCAGTGTGCCCAGGTGGTCAAGAAGGCCAATGGCATCCTGTCCTTTATCAGAAATAGTGTTGCCAGTAGGAGTAGGGAAGTCATTGTCCCTCTGTACTCAGCACTGGTGAGGCCCCACCTCGAGCACTGTGTCCAGTTTTGGGCCCCTCACTGCAAGAAAGACAGTGAGGCCCTGGACCGTGTTCAGAGGAGGGTGACGAAGCTGGTGAGGGATCTGGAGCACAGGCCTTATGAGGAGCGGCTGAGGGAGCTGGGGTTGTTCAGTCTGGAGAAGAGGAGGCTAAGGGGACACTTTATTGCTCTCTATAACTACCTGAAGGGAGGTTGTAGTGAGCTGTGGGTCAGCCTTTTCTCTTTTGTAACTAGTGACAGGACGAGGGGGAATGGCCTCAAGTTGTGCTAGGGGAGATTTAGGCTGGACATTAGGAAAAACTACTTTTCTGAAAGAGTGGTCAGGCACTGGAATGGGCTGCCCAGGGAAGTGGTTGAGTCACTGTCCCTGGAGGTATTAGATATAGTGTTGAGAGACATGGTTTAGTGAGGTTATTGGTGGTAGGTGGATGGTTGGACTGGATGATCTTGTAGGTCTTTTCCAACCTGGCTAATTCTATGATTCTATAAGTTGGGGGTAAGGAGAGTGGATGAGCAGGGGGATAAGCAGAAGGAGCACACCATCACAGTATCCGTACACAGCACTTATCTCATGGCTTGCATTTCTAATTATCCCCTTTTTCTGACTCTCTGTTTTGCCACCTTCATACATCCCTTTCTCTGCTCCATGCCAAGACATGCTTATTCTTAGGAAACAATAGATATTTTGACAGAACATGTAATTTACATCTCTAAATGAGATCTTAGATTTATTACTGAATGTATCTATTTTCCCTAGGTGTCTGGCTCCAATTATAGAAACATAGAATGGCCTGGGTTGAAAAGGAAATCAAAGATCATCTAGTTTCAACCCGCCTGCTGAGTGCAGGGTCACCATCCACTAGACCAGGCTGCCCAGAGCCACATCCAGCCTGGCCTTGAATGCCTCCAGGGATGGGGCATACACAGCCTTTGTGGGCAACCTGTTCCAGAGCATCACCACCCTCTGAGTGAAAAACTTCCTCCTAATATCTAACCTAAATCGCCCCTGCCTTAATCTTAAACCATTCTCCCTTGTCCTATCGCTATCCCCTCTCGTAAACAATCATTCCGCCCCCTGTTTATGTGCTCCCTTCAAGTATCGGAAGGCCACGATGAGGTCTCCCCGGAGCCTTCTCTTCTCCAAGCTACACAAGCCCAGTTCCCTCAACTTATTTCATAGGAGAGGTGCTCCAGCCCTCTGATCAT
>NW_018364430.1:0-21611 GCF_002078875.1 Numida meleagris | reverse complement strand
CATTGTACACAGTCCTCTTTTGTTACTGTGGCATCCACATTCTGCAGTGAAGTTCCATCTTGGGATGGAAGAACCCAAGTCTTGGGCTCACGAGCTGACTGGTCTTCAAAAAAAAAAAAATAAAAAAAAAAAAATCATTGGGCTGTTCTCACAACCCTGAGTAACACTGTCCAGGTGAACTGAATCTTTTTCTCTCCATATTTGGTTTTCCTATTCAAATGCAAATAACTTTAGACCTTCTTTGACAAAACCAGGCAGAAAAGGCATCCTTCAAATCCAGAAGGTAAACCCCACCTACTCATTCCTTAACTTGCTTAATAGAGTGTATGGATTTGCCACCACTGGGTGTATATCTTCAGTAATTCTATTAATTTTCCTCAAATCTTGTACTAAACTATAGCTCTTGCTATCTAGTTTTTCACGGCTGGCTCATGCTTTTAACTTAACTTCTAATGGGACCCTTAGTTCCGATTTTACTGAATGTAATCTCTACATTCATTTATTCTACTAAGTCTTGCCCGAGTAATGATTTTGGAGAACCTGACATATACAAGAATTTATGTATCCCTACTTTTTTCCCAGCCCGTATTTAATTGGTCCCCAAAAGTAAGCTTTTCTTGTTGGCCAGTAGTTCCTTCCTACTACTGTTAGAAAAATCATCTACAGGTAACAATTTTTGATGTAGCACAGAGTAAGAGGCACCCGTACCCACCAGAAAATAAACCTCTTTACCCTGCTCCCCTAGCTGCAATTTAACCAATTTAACCCTGGCAGTGGGTCTGCTAAGGTTAACTTCCCAGGTTCCATCATTCAGCTTTTGTGATCAGAGGCGGTTCCCTCCCCCACTCAGCTTGGTACAGCTTCTTCACCAATGTCTCATTTCCCTGCTATGTGCATGCTGCTTTTGGTCCAGTGGGGGTGGAACCCTCCCTGGGGCCTTCCAGGCCCCTCTACCTTTCCTTCAGGGGATCTCCAAGTCCTAAGGCTCTTTTCTAGTGCAGCAACACTAGCAGCTGCTGTTGTTCTTCCCGATTTCCTTACTATCAATTTTCAAATTCTTCACCTCTCTTCTCGGTCCTGACATCCCTGTCACATCTTGCTCATCTCTGCCTTCCTCAGTCTGTGTCTTTCCCAAACCTTTTTTCACTTTGCAAACTTCCATCGTTACAAATTACAAAGACTGCTAACATTATATTTCAGTTTCACCTCCTCCCCTCTGGAGGCTTCCAGTGCTAACACTGGGATATCGGGTTTCCTAGCTCTCTGCAGATGAAGGCTATTCTCACTTCCAGTGTCCTGTCCCCTCCCTGCCCCGTTCACAAGTAACACGCTGCTCACTACAACTTTCGGCTCTCGGCTCTCTCACTCCAAGAGCTCTGTCTACAAGCCGCAAAGGCGGGGGGGGGCAGTGTGAGGGGTTGTTCTTGTGCCGGCACCCATCTGCTTTGGCCAGCACAGATCACAAGCCCTAATATCTCAAACTCATTGTTTTCCTTAACCCTTTTGCCGTTTTCATACCCTCAATTACACTTGCACATACCATCAACAGTTGCACTTCTACATATCATACCATCAACAATTACACCTCCATATATCATTAAAACAGTTTGTCCCACTCCCTTCAAAACCCAGAAGTCAAACAATACAGTTCTTCAATTTTCCACAAACACCCAGCACTTGGTCTCATGATTAGGAGACTCAGTTATGAAAACTGGTCCTGTTACATCATTTATGTACTATTCCCCTGGCTCACCAGCAATATTTCTCCAGTAAGCCAAAACACAACACTTTCACAGCACAAACATTTAACAATCACAGTGACAGTGGCAATAACATGTACAGTTTATCTTTTTCCAGGTTTCCAAAAATTTCATTCTGGGGCCTTTTTTTTTTTTTTTTTTTTTTTATCATCTGATTTATATAATAACCACCACTGATTACAATATTTTATCAGAGTTTTAAAGTGCTCCCAGGTTCCCCCACGATGTCTCACCAATGTGCCAAAATACATCCGAGGGGTGTTCTCCTAGGTATTTCCTTTCCCTGTGGCCCTCCCATCTTATCCCGATCCGTGTAGCTTTTACCCTGCTTTGACTAGACCACAGTTTCTTAATTGCTCTAGGATCTCCACAAGAGACCCCAGCACCTGAAAATTCCTCCACACTAGTCCACAAAATTCTGTCCGCCAATTACAATTAACGCTCCATTTTCCCCTGTATAGTTCTTCTTCACACACTACACAAAAGGACAGTGAAAACGGGTAAAGCAGACAACAAATATAACAACTTTTGCCCCGCCCGATCCTGCGGGAAGGGGGAGAAGGGGGAGGAGGGGGAAACTCCACACACACACACACACTGGCCTTGTTACATAGCTACGTCTCGCTCAGACTCACGCCACTCACACCTTGGATTAATAATTTTAAAGCCTCTATTGCTGGGTAGTGGAGTTTGCTTACTCTCCCAGGGCACGGGAACACCGAATTCCCTAGGAAAGAGCTCTAACCAACGTCCCCCAGCAACAAGAGCACTTATGTATACAAAAAAACACTTAACAGTTCACACATACACACTCTGCCGGCTTGGATAAGATCTTACTCCAAACGTTTGGAACTATATCCCAAATATATCAATAATAGTTCAAATACACAGTACTGGACACTTGCAACAGATGGTAATAATATTAATACAACTTACAACTCCTGCTACTGCTGCCACAAAAATTCACGTTATCATTTGACCATTACAGTTCAAATATTTTGATAGTAACAATAATAATTTAAATATACGGTACCGAGCGGTTGCAACAGATGGAAATCACAACCATACAACCTAAAATTCGCGAATTACCACTTGACAGGATAAGATAGCCACAACCTTTACAGTACAGTTAATTACAAAGTATTTGGAGTACTCACTCATATGTTGGTCTTTAGCCTAGGCAGTGATTACAAATAACTGGGCCCTTGCAACAATACTCTAGTGGGACTCGAACCCACGACCTTTGCAGGAACCCCCTCCCGGGTTGGGGTCCTCCCATTGCAATTTCTCGCAATGGGTATAATCCTCCTCCTACGGTGGGACCCTGTGCTCTTGTCTGACTCCTGGTCATTGGTCCCTGGCCCTGGCTATTGTCCTCCTCTGATATCCCCGAGGACGGAGACTCATCAGGTCCCCCAGCATTCGGGGCCGTGGGTGCAGGTGGGGGCACATAGGGTGGTGGGGACACTGGGACCTCTAATTCCCTTCTCTTCTTTTTTCCTCTGCCCTCCTTTTTCTTTTAGAGGGTATAAGCGCGTCCTCGTTTCCGAGGTTATCCAAAGATGGGCATATTCGCTTTCTTCTAAACTGAAAAGCTCCTTAGTCTTAACATAGATGTTAAGGGCCTGTCACGCCCAATCCTCAAAGGAGCCGAAAGGGGGCCAGAACACACTTTTCCCTTGTATAGGCTTGTTGCCCCATACCTCCACACAATAATGGATCATTTTAACTTTACTTTTTCCCTGCCTAGAAGGGGAATCACTCCAATATTTAAGCATTAATCCTAACGGGCTGTCTGGGGGAATAGGGGGTATTTCCATACCACTATTTCCCCCACCCATGGGACCAGAAGGCTTACTCTTCTTCTGTCCCATCTTCCGGAGCACCTCCACACACACACACACAACACTTCCCCCTTTTCGTGGCCCAGTCCCTCGCGGGAGTTGGGAACCGCACTACCGAGGGGTCCACACTCGCTTCGCCCGCGATTGGGCGTCTCAGTCGTCGTGCTCCGGGACACCCAACCCCAACCGAACGGATTACCGGCCTATACTTACCCACCCCGTGGGTCTTCGCTCGGTCTTCGTGCACAAAGATTACTAGGGGTTTACCGGTTTTCCTTTGCTTGTGTTTTAATTTAGGTTCGTCGGTAAAGGGTCCGAGTGGGAATTTCCGCTTCTGGGGCCGCTAAAATCAGCGGGGCGCCTCCCCAGAGGGATTCCTAGTCAGTTTCCCTTTATCCGAGTCACGGCACCAAATTGCTATAAATTAGACCGCATCAAATCAAATCATAGAAAAATATTTATTAATTCGAGTAAGCAAAAACACAAGCAAAACGCAGCGCTGGGCGGCTGGGGAGTCACAACTTCCGCAACAGCACGCAATCTGAGCGTGGTTTGAGTCCCGTCTTTTATACAGTCCTTAGTTCCTGTATACGTGACCTTCCAGTGTATGTGGGCCGTTGCTAGGGGGTCGGCGTCTGGGATAAGGTTCGTAGTTATCTTCACCGCTTCCAGCGGTTCCGTTGTTGTAACATTGTTTATGTTTCCTGATGTCCTGACAAGGGGGCTTCTTACAAAGCAGTCCTCGATTTGCCTAACAATTATCACCATATCAGGATGTTTGCCCGCAGCCTGTACACCCAACGGCCAGGTCGTTAGCACTTCCCTTTACAATGAACAAACGACTTTACGTCTTATCACATTACATACATTCAGTTTCATGAGGAGGTCTCGAACTTGTTCCGCTGTTACTTTGGGACCGAATCTGGTCCTCTTATCCACACCTAGAGGTTCAGGGTCCTTGCAGACATGGAGAGCCTGACCCCCAGTGAAGACCCAGGCAAAGCACTTACTGAGCACCTCAGTAAGGTGCTACGATCTATTGGCCCTGTTTTTATGTACCCTAGTGTGAAAGACAACTGTTTCCCTGCCTGCCTAATTATAGGAGGGAGATGAGGTTCTCTTATATATGTATACCCAATGGTGAGATTAAGACACAACAGGTCAAATGTTAGCCCAACCAGTTTATTACAAATCCTTGTCGCTTAGGGATATGGGAAAGGGAAGACGGGCGATAGAAATGAGATAGGAATAAAAGCAAGGAGTCTTTGTAGAAAGCAAGAGAGATAGTCACCACTGAGGTTTTCAGCATTGCTCCTAGTTTTTCCGTTGATCTCAGGAACTCGTCCAGTCACCGTGTGGGATGGGAGAAAGCCGGGAAGCTTCACAGCAAACAGGCCCCGGGGGGTTCTTTCCTAAGAGGTTTTTCTTCTATTAGGGAATTCCTCTGTCAAATGTTTCTTTTCTTTTGGGAATTCTTCTCCTCCAAAGTACTTAGTTTAGTGGGAACCTTTTATCCCCAGCTTTTCAGTTTCTTTTTTTTCTTCTTCTTTTCTCTCTGTTAGCGTGACACACCTGGCCCAACAGATGAGCCAGCAGGGTGTGTTGCCTTCGTTGCCATGCACAGCATTATCACCTTTTGCAGTGGTCAGCTCCTTCAGGCTGCACCCACAAAAAAGACTGCTTGTCCCACTTCTGCTTACCTTTACAATCATAAGCAGAAGTCCTGTGGCATGGTGAAACCCACCACTCCCCCCCCCTAGATAATTTGCAGTTGTCAGTTAGAGTCCTATCACCAAAAAGGCCTCAGGAAGCAAGCTTTGAGACAAGAAAAAAAAAAAAAGGTTGTCTTTCACACTAGGGTATATAAAAACAGGGCCAATACATCCTAGGCCTTTGTGTAGAATATTTTAGGATGAAAGTAAGGGGTTTTTTTTTGTTTGTTTGTTTGTTTTAAAAGGTGCCTCTAATACCTTCCTAATAAGAATAACCAAAATAGAGCTTTCATAACTTGTCATCCTTGTTAAGACTAGAGGAACATTCAAATTCTCTTTTTCCTCCATTCTTTTTGGTTTTGTGTATTAATTTGAGAACTCTATTTAGATTTATAAAAAAAAAGGCAAGCTTTGCTATGAACATGTATCTTCACAGAAGTAAGAATATAGATGCATGACAGTCATTTAACCATCTGCAGTTTGGCACATTCATAATCTCAGTGTGAGATTGACATAGTTCTTCATGTAGAAATAATAATAGCCCGTATTTTTATTTGTTAATAAAATGTCAAAAGAGAATACAACAATGTGTATTTTTCAAAATTTTATTCCACATTCATGCAGTGGATTTTATAGTCTTGAGTGTGCCTGTAGGTTTTTGTGTAAAAACTCCATGCCTATCAAATTCCAAACTAGCAGTTTTGCATAGAAAAGTTATTTTCATTCCCTCCCTTTTATAACATATACCGTAGGCTGAAAACAAATTATCTTTACATCTGTATATGAACTGCCAGGTGTTCTCTCTAAATATAGCACTTTATTAAAAATAACAAAAGATTAATAGTTTGACATGCATGTCTGAAAATTGTGATCTCTACTGTTCTATAGGCTTTGATTTTCCTTGCAACTAATGAGCAATACTGGACAAGGCCACTACTTTGGGAGCATGTATGTAAAAGAAATATTAATATGCTGGTTGTACACATGGCTGAATGAAATAAAATGTTCCTCAGACTGTGCAATTCAAACATGGCTTCTGTCGGTTTCCTAAAATTCAAACATCTGAAGGCTGCAACTAACAAATGTGTAAGTGTAACGTGGAAGAGAACTGAAAGGAGAAAATATTTTTTTTTCCTCACGTTGCTAATATTCAGTCGTTTTAGTTGTTTATTTTTTAATACAAGGCAGGTTTCCACATATAGCTGTATTTCTAAAATTACCATTTCTGGTAAGATCCAATCTCCCACAGGCATGTGACACAAATAAGGATCTCTAATTTGTTTCTGAAAGATTAACTCTTTGCATATATTTAGTTGTATAGTTGTGCCCTGTCATCTGGAATGTATGTAAATTGAAGGAATACAATAAATTAACAGTTGTATTAGTTAAGAGCAGAATTTCAAACTCAGGATTAAACAAAAGCCCATGGAGATCACAGAGCACATGTGCATGTCTTTTGCACTTAATCCCATTTACAGGTTCCAATACCTGAAGCTAAAATTTTATTGCCAGCCTATTGGAACAGGATTTACGCAATACTGTTCTAAAGTAACCATTCTGGTGAAGCGTGTATCTGAGATGACCAGTAGGACTGCCAGAAGGGGAACAAGCCAAATGAACATACTGAGATCTCTGCTGTTAATGGCAGTAATGGAAGGTAAAAAAAAAATCCTACTCCAGATTTAGCGGTTGCACCTGATTGTAATGTAGATTACATTATGAATTGAGATGTTTCCTGCAGCCTTCCTCAAAATAAAATGTAGCTTTTGGGAATGGGGTTTGCCAAGGATCAGAGCTGATGACATGAGCAAGAGATAGGCAATGTCTACAGAGATTCTTACATTTGAGATACAGATACAGTAGGAAATGTTTTGTCTACTACTGGCAATGCCGAACACTAGCTTAATACTTAATTTTTTTCTTGATACTTCATTTACCAAATTTTGGCTGGAAAAACTT
Organism: Numida meleagris; assembly: GCF_002078875.1. NCBI lineage: Eukaryota > Metazoa > Chordata > Aves > Galliformes > Numididae > Numida > Numida meleagris. The sequence continues at coordinate 14,336 of NW_018364430.1, read as the reverse complement.
TCTTATTTCTGACTTTTTTTTTTTTAAGTTGAATTATATGGAGTGTATTTTTCAGCACTGAGGCCAAGAAGCTCAGTGTGTTGTGCCATAGTGAATTTACCTGTAAACACAACCACAGTTAAATTAAATCATAAAAGCCACCGATTAAAGAATGAGCAAGGCACTATGTAAAATGTTTTTGTTCTCCCTCCATCAGTGATATTCTTCTTCTTCTCCAGTATTACTGAAAGATTTAAATGATTGAATGTCTTTAAGGTAATAGCACTAATAGTTGTAGAAGCAGTTATTCCGCATTTACTAAGGCAGGGGCAGGGAGAAGAGTGTCTCTTTTCTCCAAAGCAAATAAATTGTGTTGCCATCAATGGGGATTATGCACAAGCATGTGCAAGAGCACAGGTTCTTCTCTGACAAAATAGACTTCTGAGGTTGATGATTTCCCATGTCTGTAAGACAGTAGCATCAGAGATCACTGCCAAGTCTTATCAGCATGATTAGTCCTCAGAAGGATTTTTTGCTTTAGTTCAGTGACAGGAATAAGGGCTAATTTTGTTCATTGCTTTATTTTGACCCCAAGTGAGTTTCAGTGCTGAGTGGAAACTGTTTTTTTTCAATTTTTAAGCAATTAATTTTTGAAGTGCTAGGCTCACATATGCCTCAATCTTGTACATCCCCAAACACAAAACACACACATTATATTAGATTCCATAAAAAGAAAATCTTCTGTGGAAGATAGTGGGGTACTAATCTATAAAGAACTGACTGCCAGTTATTTAGTTTGATTCCTGTACTGCAATTCAATCTATGTAATCCAATTTTACAATTGCATTATGATGCTGAAATTTGTCTTTTACATTTCAGTATTTTTCTGCTAGCAAAATCATTAAGATTTAAAATGTTAATGAAAGCATATATGATGATTCTGTGGTATACATATATATTCCTTTTAAGTGAACTTTGGAGATAGTTTTCTGTATTTTATTATGATCTTCAAAAACAGAAGATTAGACATCAGTAATTTTGGCCAAGTTAGCAATTCTAATGGAAAACATGAGCAGGTACCATTTTTTTAATGTGCTTCTCAGGATTAAAAGTGAGTAATTAGCATGTCTAAAAATACTCAGTTTATTTTTTTGAGAGCAGTTTTGTTGCAAATATGTTCAAATGATTTTCAGCTTTTCTTGGAAATTTCTTGGTTCAGGTTTCTTATCAGGATTCAGTGGATTATGATTCTGACATGGTTTACTGACTTGTCTAAGAGAAGGAATTACTGAGTTTGTTGCCCTAACAACACAGTTTAAAACAGACTTAAAGGAAGTTCAATTTTAATAATTCAAGTAAACAAAGAATTCATGGTCCATTAAAGTTCTGCTGTTGTCGTCAAAATGAGCAACAAGAGTAACTGAAACATGAGACTTACAAGGAATGCTTTTTGTATGCTACTTCATTCTGACCAGACAATAAAATATTTAGATTCTTTGGTTATTTACATGTGGCTGAAATAATGAATGTTTCCTATTTAACTGCTCCCCATTCCTAGTCCTATTATCCATATTTTACTACTGAAAAAATTAGAGAACAAAGAAAAATTTTGCTTGATTCAAGAGAGAGCATCCTCAAAAAAAGATTAATAGAATCATAAACATATTGAAAATAATTATATTATTTCCTAAAAGAAACATACACTAATCTACCCAAACAGTTCTTTTCCTCTTTTCTGGGGTCCATATGAGTACCAATATATTAAGATCAAGCTTTTTTCCAAAATTTTATTTATTTTTTCTCCTCTTTCAACATTTTACATTTCCTATCTTTACTCATGCTTATGGGATTTTTTTTTCATTGATTTCATAATATGTTCTTATTCCTAGAGTTTCTACGTATATGTGCGTGCATACCTGAGTTTATAGTTTTGCTTAATTTGACTGTTCAGTTTGCTTAATTGGACTGTTCCATTTGACTGGAAATGTGATATAAATGTCCTAATGGTTTAAATTTTCCCCTTTGACCTTATGGTTTTCCTTCGAAGAACTGGTGTTTTTGCAAATACATTCTGAGAAGCATTTAGTTAAAGAAAGCCAGTACATATTGTTTGTCTGTGTAGATGGCTCCTGAAAGTTAAGCTATTCCAATACCATTTAAGATACTCTCCTAAAAGTTATTTTTATTATTGGTTATTATTTTTAGTCATTAAATCTTCGTGTTGCTAAACAATGTTTTGGGACACACATAACTAGATTTTGTGACTTCAAAATTTTTTAAGATGTCCATCAGTCTTACTGAGCATTGAGGCTTTGTTGCTACCGTGTTTTGAGCATTGAAGTTTTATTGTTACTACATTTAATTTCATATTTAGTGATTTGAGCTCAGCTAATACTATTAGACTTTTGTATGTAAATCATGCTAAGCCTGTAAAATATCTGATGGTCGGAACTGAGACCCTGCATGTATTTTTATTAAACCAAAAATAAAAAGCAAAAGCTTCTTTTGCAAAATGACACTAATGTTATGAAAGTGGAAATAACAACTTCTTTTAAGTGGAGTCTGAATGTAAGGGAAAGAGCAAAACTCCTTATGTTTTTCTCTTCACCTAAATGAGGACTGAATTTATATGGCCCTGATGCTCTGTGGGAACATTCTCATTTACTTGTTTTGTTTTCATAATAGAAACTTTATTCTAAATACCTATGAGCAATTTTTTTTTTTTCATTGTAGAATACAGGCTCTTGGGTTCTGTATTTAAGGGATTATTGACTGTTTTGGATTCTTTTCATGTTATGAACTGAATAAAATTTCATATCAGCTGCAAACAAAATAAGCCTACAAAGAGAATAACAAATAAAATAGAAGAAGGAACTTTTCTGCTGCCATTGCTGCCATTTTTTAAAAAACCATACAGAATAACGTTCTGAAAGTGATGTATCACAGCTGGGTGATAGATTTTCACAATAGCTGTGAATAGGATAAGCTTCCCCAAAATTTTTACCTGGTCTATATTTGGGCAGTTTTGACAGTAATGGAAATATTTCATGTCTCATTCTATGAGAAAGTGAAAATAATTTTTGCATCTTTCAGATTAGGTATTAAAAATACCTGCAGTTGCACCAACATATGCAGAAATAGATACAGGCAGAAATACAAAGTGGTATTTCAAAGCAATGGTGTTTCTACTTTGAATATAAAAGAGCAGTACCCTAACATCTCTATCATGTCCAAAATACATCTCATGTTGAAGTGTAGCTAAAGTGACTCAGCTCTCAGTGTTTCTCAGTTTTTATATTTGTCCCACTTATGTATTTATTTCTTCCATGTACAATACATAGCATCTTCTTTCATTTCTTGTGCTAACATGGGGGTAACAAGGGCTTCCTAGAGATTTACCAGGAAAACAAGAAATAATCCCATGAGCATACGAGCTCACACAAAAGGTACTGTGCTCAGTCATTGATCTATTTACTCTACAGAGTACTTACCAAACAGCAGAGGGGGAGAAAAACGAAACAATGCTTTTTAGTAACTCTAAACAACACAATGAAGCAATTTTCTTCAGTGTCTCATTTTGAAAGGCAATCTTGACTGGAACTGATTAGCAGGGGTACTAATTTTTCCCTGTTAGATATGAATGCAACAGAAGATAGCAGTTAGAAACTGGTAGGAACAATGAAAATTCTGACATGAAGGAGAAGGGTTGCAGGAATCACAGTGGCAGTGATTAATCACCAAAGGAGTTTGCTCAGTGAAGTTGTGGAGTCTCCATGCTTAAAGATTTTTAAAGCTTGACCGCAGAGGGCCATGAGCAACTTTATTTAAGTTTGAAATTGTGCTTTCTTGGAGAATAGAGCACTCAAAAGTCACTTCCATGAATTAACCAATGCTTCTGTAGAAAATAGAATCATAGAATGGCCTGGGTTGAAAAGGAAATCAAAGATCATCGAGTCTCAACCCCCCTGCAAAGTGCAGGGTTACCATCCACTAGACCAGGCTGCCCAAAGCCACGTCCAATCTGGCCTTGAATGCCTCCAGGGACAGGGCATCTACAACCTCCTTGGGCAACCTGTTCCAGTGCGTCACCACCCTCTGAGTGAAAAACTTCCTCCTAATATCTAACCTAAATCGCCTAATCGGTTTTAAGCCTGTCTCAGCTTAAAACCATTCCCCCTTGTCCTATCACTATCTACCCTCACAAAAAAGTGATCCCCCTCCTGTTTATACGCTCCCTTCAAGTATTGGAAAGCCACAATGAGGTCTCCCTAGAGCCTTCTCTTCTCCAAGCTACACAAGCCCAGTTCCCTCAACTTATTTCATAGGAGAGGTGCTCCAGCCCTCTGATCATCTTGGTGGCCCTCCTCTGCACTCATTCCAAGAGCTCTGTGTCTTTCTTGTGCTGGGGGCCCCAGGCCTGGACACTGTACTCCAGATGGGGCCTCACAAGAGCCAAGTAGAGGGGAACCACCACCTCCCTTTCCCTGCTGGCTCTTTTAATGCCCTCTTTTAATGCAACCCAAATCATAGTTGGCCCTGCGGGCCACCAGCACACACTGCTGGCTCATGTCCAGCTTCTCATCCACCAGGACCCCCAAGTCCTTCTCCGCAGGGCTGTTATCAAGGAGTTCTTCCCCCAGTCTGTATAAATACCTGCCAGAATTTAGATGATATTCTCATTATCTTTTTATGCTTGTCATTCAACATGATATCAAGATGCTTTTTTGCATTAGTCAGGCAAAAATTGACTTCAGTTTGACCAATTTCAACTGGAGACATAAATCTGTCTGACTTATTTTTTTGTATCCAAAACACACTTAGGACTGTTTTGTGTTTTTTGGAGGATCTTATGTCTGAAGTTAGAAGGAAACGTTCTCCTTCTCTCTCCCTCTCCCTAGTCCACACTGTTTCTCTCTCTCTGTTCCATTCCCTTGTGCTCTAATCTTATGAAACAAAAAAAAAAAGAAGTCAGAAGGGCTTTTTAATAATGCAGATCAGACTTAAGGCTTGGTACGTGTGAGGGATTTTAGATAATTCACCACCTTATTGTTTATTTATAGCTTCCGTAACCCTCAGTATTGTGGCTTTTGACTATTGGTTTTTCTGACTGTGAAACCGCACAGGCAAATGCTCAGGTTCATTTTTTTTGAGGACTGGATGAGGTGAAGAACATAGATTAAATCTTGTGGCTAGTATTCCATCAAAGAATATAAACTTGTAATTCCCTATAACAACAATAAGCATTTATTTTTTCTTCTGCTAATCCTTTAAAAACCCTATGAGAATTCTTACATTTTATTTCCCCCCCTCCCCCTGCAATTTGGGATACATTAAACACAGCATAGCCAACCAGTCAAAAGTGCAATGGTGTGGCTTCACCATGAATATTGTGTGCAGTTCTGAACTTTACAGAATCACAGAATCATTAATGTTGGAAAAGAGCACTAAGATCATGTAGTCCAACTGTCAGTTCATCACCACCATGCAGACTAAACAATATCACTAAATGCCACATCTACACTTTTCTTGAGAGCCTCCAGGGACTGTGATTCTACCACCTTCCCGGGCAGCCTATTCCAATATCTCTCCTCTCTTTCCAAGAATAAATTTTTCTTAATATCCAACCTGAAACTCCTCTAGTGCAACTTAAGGCCATTACCTCTTCCCAGTGATCATCACCTGAGAGAAGAGGCCAATCCCCACCTCATTACAACCTCCTTCCAGGCAGTTGTTGAGAGGGATAAGGTCTCTTCTGAGCCTCTTCTTCTCAAACTAAACAATCTCAGTTCCCTCAGCTGTTCCTCATAAGACTTCTTCCTGTTCCAGACCCTTCAACAGCTTTGTTGCCCATCTTTAGAAACACTCCAAGGCCTCAGTGTCTTTTTTGTAGTAAGGGACACAGTACTCAAAGGTTCTCGAGACATGGCCTCACCAAGGCAGAGCACAGAGGGATGTTCACCTGCCTAGTCCTGCCTGATTACACTCCACAGTATAAAAAAGACTTTAAGGTCCTTGAAAGTATCCAGGGGAGGCATCAAAGCTAGTAACAGTGCTGGAAAGCATGTCCTGTGAGGAGAGGCTGAGGACAACTGGGCTGTCCAGTCTGGAGAAGAGAAGGCCAAGAAGTGACCACATTGCTTTCTGTAGCTCCCTGAGGAGGAAAAAGACGGAAGTGTTGGGCTCTGCTCCTAGTGGCAGGATGGGGACAGCACAAAGCAGACAAAGGCGTGTCAGACTGGGCATTCAAAAACATTTCTGTACCAAGAGGAACACATTAGACAGCTCTAATAACACTAAAAAAGTTACCTTTGTCGTAACCCTGTTGGTCTTGTATGACATTTTAAACAACAATAGAACATGGACAAGTACTATGTATAAAGGCTAAAAAACCATACTGCCTCTCAGAAATCATCAGGCTAAGTAACTATAAGTTTCACTTCCTGACTATTCTTTATCAGAGAATTCAGCTTCCTCTATTAGGAACTGTGAGATGTAAAAAAAAAAAAAAAAAAAAAAAAAAAAAAAAAAAAAAAAATCAGCTGTTCTTGAATGAAAATATACTCTAAAAATTGAAGAAAAGAGACTTCTGCTACCTGTAAGATGATTGTAATGCACTGGAAAGTGCAACAATGACAGTAGAACAGCAAGATCCCAGGATGCAGCAAGTGAGAATACACTCAGACACAACAACAGGGGGCGCAAAAACAAGGGAAAGAAGCAGTTTACCTTAAGAAGGGTGCAGACAGACAGGAATCTCCAGACAAGTTAGCCTTGCCTCCACTGCCAACCCTTAAATGGGGTCTGGGAAGGGGTGGATCCTGCCTCCACCCCTTCTAGTCACTCAGGTGCATTGCTTGCACCTGAGCTACTTTGAGTTGGTCCAGCCTTCCTACAAGGTGCTCAATCTCTGCTTGAAACAATGACAGCATTTCCGCTACACTCCACCCATTCACAGCATGAGCCAAAGATTGAGCAGGTTAAAGGTAAGCCCTTTCCATTATGGTGATCCAGTACTCTGCAACACTTGTACAATTTGCCCATCTCAATGTAGACAGGCAAAATATAAGATGATAAGATGATTGGTTCATAGTTGAAGTCTATGTTTCTTTGTGGGCCAGTACTCGATGGTTCTTCCTGGAGGCACGTAATTGCTTGGACCAGGGAAGGTTTGGCTTGTGTTCCATCGGTCCCATATAGTCCACTACCTGGTGTCACACTGATCTTACAGTGATACTGGAGCATCTTGATGCCACATATCCCCTCCCAGTGATCCTAAGGACTCAAAGAGACTCACGGGGAGTAGCATAGATGCTTCAGAGGTACAAGAAGGGGTAGGTCCACCCTTCACAGCAGTGGAGTCAACACCTAGGCTTGGACTGGGGCATGTCCCAGCCATAGGTACCATACCCTTTGGCTTGATATCTGAGATTGCATAATTACATTGAGTACCAAAGGGCAGGGGTCCTGGTTTGCCATAGGGACAGAGTGCTGACCACAATGTCTGCAGGCCATGTACCTATCACCATGGGGACTGCTGATCCCCCAAACTCCAATAATCTCCAGCAAGGTGCAAGTAGGCCACACCACTTTGGTCCTACTTGTACCTTCCAAGGGCATTCTATTTTATGGATACCTGGTTCTAGGTTCTCAGGGGCAGGAAGCAGAAGATTACTGTCACTGACAATTTGGGGTCTTACTGGAATATCTGTGCCCATAATTTCAATCCTAAGTGGCAAGGCCCGTGTTGTCTGTAGCATCTTCAGGGCACTGGGTCTGCCATCTCGAGGCCTTTCATTCAGGTCCCATGGGGTTTCATAGAGTCTCTTTGTCAACCCCTGCGGGGACTGAGAGTCTGCCTTTAGGGCAGACTTAAGAATACTGTTGTAACATTCAATAAGGCCTGCTATTCCCAAACAGCAGTTTCATATGAATAGTTCAACCTACTTATATGTTCTGAAGATGTTTATTTCATGATGGATTATTTCCTTTTCAATGAATTGTCTACTATACAAACATTAAAGTAACTACGTCTTCATGTATATTACTATAGAAATGCCCATAATGCATTTTAGGGAGCCAGACTTCACAGAAGTATTTAGAAGATATCTTCTAAAAAAATTTTAACTAGACTACCTGCTGATTTTGATAATACTGATCTATCAAGGTCTTTATAACTATAAGCTGACAGCAATAATCCTAACTTTATCACTGGAATTTAGATGATGAATGCATATGCGCATAGAGCATGAGGAACTGGTGTACACAGAAAGATTATTACAAAAAGTTTTAGTAAATGGGCTTTGCCTTAAATTAAGAGTCATAGAATCATAGAATCATTAAGATTGGAAAAGACCACTAGGGTCACATAGTTCAGCCATCAACCCATCTCTCATACCCACTAAACCATGTCCCTCAATGAAGATGGAGGCCCTTTTTTATTTTAACAATGGATGATTTTATTCCAGTATCTATGCTTATCTTCCTTACATGCAAATCTTCCTTTGTTTGCCACCTGTTTTATTTTTTCAGTGCAGCAAAATCCTTGTCACTGATGGAGAGGAGGAAACGCATGAGCTGGAGCTGCTGAAAGACAGATCAGGGCACATGCATGAACTACATTCTTTTTTACAGTAGAATGCCAGTTCAGAGACAGGCATCCTGTGGCAATGAACCTTTGTTAGCAGGTAGATTAGATACAACTTGAGTGAAAAATTTTGTCCAAGAGACTCAGACAGTGCTCGTTGGTTTTGGCTTCTTTCTGCTGTAGTGCAATTCTTTTACATGAATAATCCTTGCAAATTTCATATTGCAGAAGATGAAAATAATAGTATCTCTATGATCTCTGCTAACATAGGAGTCTGTACATCCCATCTTTTACTTCTTTATCTATAGATAGACAGTAGTTTCCCTAAAGTTTCAGGTCTCACAAACATGGGAAAACTCAATATACTAAGTTTGAGCCCTATTGTATTATATATTTCCAAGTAAAGCAGAATTTAGTACCTACTTCTGCTCCTATGGGGTATCAGCACATACTACATGTAATCTGTTACTGTGTCGGTAGATAAAATTAGTATAGCTCTAAAGTTTGAGAGCTGTTGGTATGTTGTTATGCATGCTGGTCATGGAGCTCTCTAAGATAAAGGAATTTAATTACAAACCTTCAGCATAAATCATCATGAGCATTGATGTACAGATCACCTTGTTAGCTGAGATTGCAAAGTGTGGTTGGCTGGCAAACAGGAGAATTTATGAAGCATTAAACTGCATCACTTTTAGCTGCATTTATTGTATAGTAACATTATGCTTACATAAAGCCCTTTGTGAATGAATTTGAAAAATGTTAACCACACCTATCTCAAAGGATCAGCACAATGATTATGATAGTGAGTCCATGCTGTATATTTCAGCTTAGCTAATTTAAACTTATTGGAGTGACTAAAAGAATAAATTCCAGTGATGAAAAGGAGCTTGAGATAGTATTAAGCATAAGCTCCCCTGAACAAATTGTGTCATTTAACGATATGTGATCATACAGAGAATTTTGGTTTAATCTACGTATAATCTGAGTATGGGTCTCTGAATTCAATTTTATTTTTTATTTTATGTTTTGTTTTATCATGATACATGACCTCATAGTCCCTGTAGCACATATGCAACCCATTTATCAACACAAAGAATCCACGTTTTCTGTGCCCGCTTTTACTTCAGGATAGCAGTTGGGCACCTGGATACTGAAAAAAGAAAGCCAGTTAACAGAAGTAACAGAACATCACTCTAGCTCTAAATATACAGATTAACCTTCTAAATGTAGCTTTCTGATGACCCTACGTAAATCTAGACACACCTGCTTTTTACTTCTCAGACCCAAATATGATGATGAGAAGGAAAGTCATCTAATATACTGCTGTACTCCGGCAAGCTTATTCCCTGCATATTATTTCTTAAACATAATCGCTAGCCATTCTGTTGAGAGATATAGTGCATGCCCTAGTCAAGATGGATCTGTGGCCACTTGTTTTTCTTTGCCATATACAAGGGCTGCTGTGAAAGTAACGCCTCTTATTTTATTATGATGGCCTACAATATCAGAGGCGTGGTGGTGGTATGACAGTAGAGGTTGAATCTTCTGGCCAGTATTTTGTTTAACTTTGTTGCCATGTAAGAGATGGCAGCAGAGGGGTGGTCTGACAAAATGGAAGGGTGCATGAAGCAAAGGTGAGTAACTGAATTTCTTTATGGTGAAGAACCTGTTGATTTTCACCAATCCTTGTAAAACGTTTATGGACACTAAACAGTGGATGTTAGCACAGTGAGGTGGTGGGTGAGGAGTGTGCTTTCAGCAGAGGTCATAGCAATTTGAAAGACAAGCCATATTCAGGAAGGCCATGTGCATCTGTCACATCACAAAATGAAAACAATGGTGGCAATATTGTAATATCACACAGTTTGCACCAGGTGGGTCCCATGAGTGCTCCCACAGGAGAACACTCTGTGCAAGCTTTTCAGGACCTTTTCAACCAATATGAGGCTAAAGGTGACAGTTTCCTGGATTGCATCATTACTGGAGAAGAAAATGGTGTCACCACAAGATGGAGTCAAAAAGACATTTGGTGACATGTGAATTCCCCATAGAAGAAAAAGGTCAAGATTCAGTGGGTAAAGTGATGTGCACTGTCTTTTGAGACAGGAAAGGAGTGATCCTTCTGGACTTCCTGGAATCTAGACAAACCATCCACTCTGACTGCTCCATCGCAACACTGACTAAGCTGGAGGCTCTTGAGATTTCCTCTTGCTCTTCTCCTGCAGATTTTAACAAGCGCAGCACGCAGGCGCTTGTTCATTACTGGCAAAAAAAATGCATAGCTAATGGTGGTGACTGTGTTGAAAAACAGTGTTTTGTAGCTGAGAATTTGCTCTATCAAATAGAGTTATTGTGCTTCGCATCTTTTGTAGTTTCCATGGAAATAAATAGAAGGCATTACTTCCACTGTGATCTGTATATTAACCCCTATCAATCCTAGGGAACAATGTAGTCATCTCAAATGACATAACATATGAAAAGCACTCAGAATTTACTTGCCGTCTCTGGTGGTAAACGGAAGGTCTATCACAATTCCAGTTCAAAGTGCCAAAAGATACGTAGCAAAAACACTCTGAAGTGGAGGCTGCAATTAAGTAGTTCGAGGCTGTATGAGACAAGGTCAGGAAAACAAGGAGTTTGATATTTGCTATTTCTACCCACTCAAACTCATAGTATTTTTTCAGAGGTTATTCATCTAACTTCACATTAGGAATTTGATCTTACGTTCCTAAATATCCATGTGAACGACAGAATCATAGAATCATCGAATTGTTAGAGTTGGAAAGGATCTTTAAGGATCATCTAATCCAACTTTTGGATTTGATTGTTCATAATTAATACCACCAAAAATCATCAGTGTGTTTTAGCAGTTGGCTACTAATGTTTCATTATGTTGTGGCTGATCTGATCAGACTTAAATGTGTCTGATTTTATCAGAATTATTGACTACTGTGCTTCCACTGCCTATAGAATCGTAGAGTGGTTTGGGTTGGAAAGGAGCTTTAAAGATATTGTTCTTCTACATCACATTTTTCAAAGTCCCAGAGATTATATTTTTCTAAATCAAAGCAGACCCAAGCTGCTTAAAGAAGCAGCAGGTACTGCCTACTAATAACCAAAGCCTTGATGTTCAGTACTGAGAGATACAATGTGATCTCAGCTGGACTAAGCCTGTACCCTGGTATTATCCAGCCTGTACTGGATTTAAAAATAAATGAATAAATGAAAATACTACTGCAGAAGATTTTGTTTGAGCTTTTCTGTGTGTCCATGTCAGTAATGGAAGGCAGAGTGGTTTCTTCACCACACATTAGAATGTGGCATTAGGTGGATAATCAAGAACAAGTGCTTTAATAAAATGATGTACATGGACAAGTAATTGACCAAGAAAAACATTAAGCTAAAAGTTAGTTAACTCTTAGTGTTTGTAATAAATACAAAATAAGGTTATACCATCCTTAGAAAACAGTACACTTATTAAGAGTTTATACTTCAAGGTATACAATGTCTTATCAGTTCTTTTGCCTTAAAGGTGGTTTCGATAGCGGCTTAGTGCTGGCATCAAGGAGCCTATTTGATAAGAAGCATACATTTTTCAGTCTTTGTTTCTTACTTTGAGGATGCTCTTTTTCATTTTATGAGTATCATCTAATTTAGAACAATTACTTTTAAAAGCAATACAGCTAAACTTGTTTTCTTATGTAGCCTTCTCTATTTGACAGCCCAGATATTTGATTTCTTACATGCTATTTCATTGCTACAGTTTTATTTTATTTCTTGAGTTCAGGATTTTTTTTTAAATTAGTATGAATATGGTCTTGTTGGTTCCTTTTCTTATACTAAATTTCTCACCATGTCCCCACTGCACAGGCATGTTGTCACAATTTTGATTTCTTGTGTGATTAAATCTTTACTGACAATTCAAAATTCACTCTTACTGGCTGCTTGCCAAAATTTGAAATAATTTCAGAGGTATCTGTTTTCCTTCTCAGATGCTTTTTATTAAGAGTTCGGAAGATCATATTTTTATATATATTGCTAAAGGAAATTGCTTTCAACCTTCAACAGATCTCTCCAGTACTAAGAGTGAGAACTGCAGGTGGTTTGTGATCCTCCTCAGGCTTTTTTTTTTTTTTTTTTTTTTTTTTAAATAATGAAGCTACTATACGTTTCCAGTACTCTAAGGCCATGGGCATATGTCAACTGTAGTAGTTTTATCTAACAGTAAGGATGGCTTGGGCTATCTTAGTGACTTTTCCTGAAACAGACTGCGGTTCTATATTTAGTTCCAAACACTATTACAAAAGTTCACTTTTAAAAAGTTTAAGTGTTATCTAATAGACTAACTATGCTTCAGAAATTTATTTTTCACTCTTTCAATTTTTCTTTTTTTTCCCGCTCAGCTTTTAAAAATTAAATACAGATCTTACTTTTCACCTGGCTTCGGCCATGGGCGTGCCTTATCTTAATCTCTCCTAAAACATTCTCATTTTGTTGAAGAAACATTGTTTTACCTGGAGTACTTACAACATGATTCAACAGTAGAGTTGAAATAACACAGAGTTCCTAAATTCATATTGAGATTGTTATGCCTTTTTCCATTTTATAATTCTGTATATGTCTATTCTTTGTAATAAATTAAAGATTTAAATACTTTCCTTCTATCCTGAGAGAGAGGATTGTCATGAAAACTATGACAAACTATTATTCCTGTTAATAAAATCTGCCCAGAACTACAAATTTTTATCTTTTGCCTAGGTACAGATTTATTTTTTTTCTTAATTAAAGAATTCACCTAGTAAAGTATGGTTCTTTTGTTTGTATTACTGAATTTGTAGTAGTTGCCATCAGTTTTAGCATTACAGAGAAGTTTCTCTCTCACAACAGTGGCCAGTGGCCTATCCATATCCATACCCATTGATGTAAGCACAATGAATAGTCTTCTTCCAGGAGAAATCACTTCTTAAAGCAGAAGCTGCAAAGTGATATTATCAATCACAGAATGTTATCAGTTTCTTACAGGGTAGACTAGAGGTGTCAAAATGCATTTTATCATTTCCATAATGCATTTTATCATTTGCATATAATGCAACTCCAGTTATAGTAGTGCATACCCAGGAGAAAACACAAAACCACAAAAACTTTATCTTTCAGAGATACCTGTCTGCATTCATGAACTAGCTCTTAAAACAATTGTTACTCTCTGAGAGGACTGTTATACGGTTGCTACTAAACGTGAATTACTTAAGCTGTGATCATCAGTATCCACATCATAGGAAGGTAGGTCAGGAGCCAAAGACAAGATTGTACATTTATGTACCTGTTCTTTATAGCACAACGAGAATGTAGATCAGAATCCATGAAGAATACGCCATATATTGTGCGGCTGAGAAAAGACAGCACAGGGTTGGCTTTTTACCAGAGCTTTAATTTACAAATGTGACTCATGTACGACAACTACATCTCTACTTCTACTCGATAAACAGTTAACATAATAAGACACACGATGTTCACATGAGATAATAAGCCTCTGACCTAAGACTTTTTTTAAACCTGTTTCATATGTATTAATCCTATTGAGCAAGATAGACTATGAAACAACTGTTACACTAACAATACCTCATGAGAATTGTCATAAATTAGACAATTAAGCCAAATTATAGAAAAGTATTTATTAATTCGAGTAAGCAAAAACACAAGCAAAGAACAGCGCTGGGCACCCTGGGAGTCGCAGAGTCACGACTCCTCAAAAAGGCGCAACCCGCCACCAGCC
>NW_018364429.1:0-1006 GCF_002078875.1 Numida meleagris | reverse complement strand
TGCCCCACACATAGACACGGCCCTGCCCCACACATAGACACGGCCCTGCCCCACACATAGACACGGCCCTGCCCCACACATGGACACGGCCCTGCCCCACACATGGACACGGCCCTGCCCCACACATGGACACGGCCTGCCCCACACATGGACACGGCCTGCCCCACACATGGACACGGCCTGCCCCACACATAGACACGGCCTGCCCCACACGGACACACAGCCCTGCCCCACGGACAGCCATGCCCCACACAGACACAGTTCCCTGCCCCACTCGGACACAGCCTGCCCCACGCGGACACGGCCCTGCCCCATACAGACACGGCCCTGCCCCAGACGGACATGGCCTGCCCCACGGACAGCCATGCCCCACACAGACACAGTTCCCTGCCCCACTCGGACACAGCCTGCCCCACGCGGACACACAGCCCTGCCCCACGCGGACACGGCCCTGCCCCACATACATACAGCACCCCCTGCCCCACACACAACCCTGCCCCACATAGACACAGCCTGCCCCCTACCCCACACACAGCATCCCCTGCCCCACACACAACCCTGCCCCACATACATGCAGCACCCCCTGGGTGTCCCTGGGGCAGGGGACCCCAAAATAGCATCTGGCTGTGGGGTTGGGACCCCCAGATTGTGTCTGTCTGTGGGGTTGGGACCCCCACGTCACTTCTGTGGGACACGAGACCCCCAAGTCGCATCTCTCTTAGGGGCTGGGACCCCCGAGTCGCATCTCTCTTTGAAATTGGGACCCCCGGATTTCATCTGCCTGTGGGGTTGGGACCCCCATGGCCTCTTTGTGGGGCGGGGGACCCCCAAATCCCATCTGTGGGGCTGGGCCCCCCAAACCGCGTCCATCATCTGTGGGGCTGGGTCCCCCAAACCGCGTCCATCATCCATGGGGCTGGGTCCCCCCAAACCGCATCCATCATCCGTGGGGCTGGGCCCCCCCAAACTGCATCCATCATCCGTGGGGCTGGGTCCCCCCAAACCG
>NW_018364428.1:0-948 GCF_002078875.1 Numida meleagris | reverse complement strand
GGGCAAATGGTTTTCTTTGAAGTGAAAGTAGGGATTTGGACATAAAAGTGAGGATAATGAGGGGGAAAATGGGGATTTGGGGGAAGAGTTGGGGGGGTTGAAAGGAAAATGGGGATGATGCATTAAAAATAAGGCGTATAGAATGAGACAGAAGTATTATGGGATGCAGGAAGATTGAAGTGGGGCGGTAAAAGGGGGGGAACCTCTTGGGGGGGCACCCCCCGTGTGAGGTCGCCTCCACCCCCATGCGTGACATCATCACCCCCATGTGACATCACTGCCATGTGACATCAGTGCCAACCCCCCCCCCCACATGACATCACCACCTGGCACATGATGTCACTCCCAGGTGACATCACTGCCACCACTCTGACGTGACATCACCATCCCCCACGTGACATCACTGCCACCACCTTGATGTGACATCACCATCCCCCACGTGACATCACTGCTGCGTAACATCAGTGCCACCACCCCCCACATGACATCACCATCCCCCATGTGACGTCACTGCCACGTGACATCACTGCCACCACCCTGACATGACATTACCACCCCCCACGTGACGTCACTGCCACGTAACATCAGTGCCACCCCCCCCCCACATGACATCACCATCCCTCACGTGACATCACTGCCATGTGACATCACTGCCACGTGACATTACTGCCACCACCCCAACATGACATCACCATCCCCCACGTGATGTCAGTGCCACCATCCCACATGACATCACCACCGCCCACGTGACATCACTGCTGCATGACATCACTTCCTGTCCCCCCCCCTCCAGACCGGCGAGACCGTGGCCCTGAAGAAAGTGCCGCTGCGTCGCCCCGAGGACGGCATCCCCCCCCAGACGCTGCGGGAGATCAAAGCCCTGCGGGAGATCGAGGACAACCCCCACGTAAGCACCCCCCTGCACTCCCCCCCCTTCCAAAAAACCCC
>NW_018364427.1:0-1061 GCF_002078875.1 Numida meleagris | reverse complement strand
AGCTGCCTGACCTGCAAGCAGCAGCCTCTGCCTCTAGTGGCAGAGGAAGGGCAAAGGCCTTTGTGCCTGAGGCCCGTGGCCACCAAGAGCTTCGCACACCTGCTCTGGGCATCCTTGGCAAACAGGACAACGCAGCAAGGACAGGCAAATGGAAACGTCCTCCACCAAGCCCAGCCATCAGTGACACAGCAGTGAAAGACACGGCGAGATCCCTTCTGCCACAAGTCCAGAGACAAACTATGGCTGAATGCCACAGACGGCAGGACGTGACACAAGCCCAACAAGCAGCAAGGGCAGCAAGAGCAGCCAAAGCCCAGGAGGCCATGAACAGAATGCACATCAGAGCTCAAGCACGGCCTGATCCCCAGGTGCGTGAAGCAGCAACGGCTGCCCACAGAGAAGCTCTGCTGGCTTCCTCAGGCAGGGGCAACGTGCCAGGGCACCAGGGAGGGATGCGTGCCAGACAGCATGCAGAAGTGCTGAGAGCATGCCCCCCGTGCCTACTGAGAGGCGCTGTGCTGTGGATGCACCATGAGTCTCGAAGGGCATGTCAAAAGTTCCTGTTATCGGAGAAGACAGAGATGCTGAAGGAGCTGGGTCGGAGTTGCGGTTCCTGCACAGGGCATAGCGTAGCCGACCTCATGGAAATTGTAAGGCAGATAAAGAAGCAGCATGAGCGGAAAGCAGGGCAGCAAGTCCCGTGTGTTTCACAGTGTGAGCCACGGGACTTGGCAGAGGAGGATGAGCTGGGAGACGGTGGTGATGATGAAGAGCCAAAGATCAACTACCACTGGGTCAACCCCAGGATCACAGGCTTCTGCCAGGATCCACAGGCTCCTCCTCAGCAAACACTCGGCTCTTCCAGCATCACAGCCTCAGAGGCTTCAGGAGAGTCAGATGGCCGGGCACAGAGCACAGCTCTTCCTGCGTCGAGGCACGCAGATGCCGAGGCAAAAGCTTCTGCCCTGGCTGGAGGTCCCTGCGATGATGGCAACGGGACAGCTGTGCCCACGGCGACGCAGCAAGAAGAGAATGCTTCAGCTTCGCCTCTCCTGAGCAAA
>NW_018364426.1:0-1061 GCF_002078875.1 Numida meleagris | reverse complement strand
AGGTGTTTTTGTTTCATTTGGGATGATGCAGCGGACAAAATGAGGGTGAGTACTCCGTAGGTTGGTCATCAGCTTATTTAAGTTCTCCTGTGGGATCATGTGTAGAAGCTTAGATTAAAATTTTTTACTTCAGCACACGCTGTATCTAGGTGACAAGAACAGAACGAATCTTTGGAGAATGTAGCTTTCAGATCCAGAATTTAAATTTAATCAAATCTCCTATATAGATATCTATTCTTATTAACAGAAATTTTAAATCTCTTCACCATAATCTGGAGGAAATGAAAAATTTTAAGAAAATCCATAATTACTATTTTTATTACATCATAGATGAAACAAAAGTTTTCACAGAGAACATAAGTGAAATTTTGAAAAAAATTCAGGAGGTCAACTGAAGAGTACTTGAAACGTATCATAAATGAGCAGAAAATAAAGAAGAAAAGGCAGTGAAATAACAACTGCCCAATTTAAATTTATTGGTTTTTCATCATAAAACAAAGGTTGTGAGAAGAATCGAAGTTCAAATAGCTCAAATCTATAACTGTTTTCATGTCATTATAGTGATAATGAAATGCATACTTTACCCGGAAAAGAGCTGAGACAGTCTGGAAAGAAGAACCCTTCTTTTTGCCACCTTTCTTGCCACCACCACCACCACCACTAGCCTCTTCAAAAACAAATGTAATTTATAAGTCATTTTTGTAGGGTTAATCTTTACATATTATGAAGGTGAGAACTTAAGAATTTTAGAAATCTGACCTGCTTCTGCTCCGCCATAGTTGGCAAACAGTAAGGCCAGTGTCTTCACAGATGACTTCTGATACAACCCAATGACAGTTTCATTCAGGGGGTCCTTGTTCTTCTCAAGCCAGCCAGTGATGTTGTAGTCCACTGTGCCAGCGTAGTGTACAAGGGAGAAGTGGGCCTCAGCCTTGCCTTTGGCAGGCTTGGGTTTCTGGAAGTTGCTGGACTTGCCCAGATGCTGGTCATAGAGCTTGTTCTTGAAAGAGGTGTCAGTTGCCTTGGGGAACATGCACTCCTCTTCCAGGATGGAGAAGATG
>NW_018364425.1:0-970 GCF_002078875.1 Numida meleagris | reverse complement strand
GCTGCCGGACAGCAGCAGCCAAGATCTGAAGGCCAGCAATAGCGAAGGGATGCAAGCCAGCAGCAGCCAAGGGATGCAAGCCAGCAGCAGGCAAGAGCAGAAGCCAGCAGCAGCCAAGAGCTGCCAGCCAGAAGAAGCCAAATGTTACAGGCAATCAGCAGCCAAGAGCTGCAAGCCTGCAGCAGCCAAGCGCTGCCAGCCAGCACCAGCCAAGAGCTGCCAGCCAGCAGCAGCCAAACGCTTTTATTGTCTCTCAGTTCCGGTTGTTGAGGCTTCCGGGGTGCTTGTTTGGCGCCTGCAGTTGTACTTCCCCGTCGCTAGATGTCATCGCAACCTTCCTCTTACTGGGTTGGTTTGCTTTATTTAGGATGGAGAGTCGAAGTGGCGAGACAGAATGTTCGAGTTATCACAAGGACACTTACTAGATCTAGATGTTTACATTCCCTTCAGGGGGTTCATGGTGTTTATATTTCCCACATCGTCAGGCTAGCAGTAATTTCCTTCACAATGGAAGACAGTCTCACATCCACACTTTACCACAATCAACAAATTGATTTACATTTTATTACAATGAACAAACATACATATTCCCACATTTCTATCACACTGCCTGCCAGCAGAAGCCAAGTGCTGCCAGCCAGCAGCAGCCAAGATCTGAAAGACAGTACCAGCCAAGAGCTGCCAGCCAGCAGCACCCAAGAGCTGCCAGCCAGCAGCAGCCAAGAGCTGCCAGCCAGCAGCAGCCAAGTGCTGCCCGACAGCAGCAGCCAAGAGCTCCCTGTCATATATTCGACAAATTAAGTAAAATTATAGAAGAGTATTTATTAATTCGAGTAAGCAAAAACACAAGCAAAATCAGCGCTGGGCACCCTGGGAGTCGCAGAGTCACGACTCCTCAAGAAGGCGCAACCCGCCACCAGGCGCTCTTTATTTTTATTGTCTCTCAGTTCCGGTTGTTGAGGCTTCCGGG
>NW_018364424.1:0-1025 GCF_002078875.1 Numida meleagris | reverse complement strand
CAAAGTGAGACCCCAAAGTGGGGGGGTGACCCCAAAATGAGACCCCAAAATGGGACCTCAAAGTGGGACCCCAAAGTGTGGGGGGAGACCCCAAAATGGGGGGGGGACCCCAAAGTGAAACCCCAAAGTGGGGGGCTGACCCCAAAGTGGGACCCCAAAGTGGGGGGGGACCCCAAAGTTGGGGGGGAGGACCCCAAAGTGAGACCCCAAAGTGGGGGGGTGACCCCAAAATGGGACCCCAAAGTGGGACCCCAAAGTGGGGCGGTGACCCCAAAGAGGGACCCCAAAGTGGGGGGGACAGACCCCAAAATGAGACCTCAAAATGGGACCCCAAAGTGGGGGGAGGAGGACCCCAAAGTTGACGGGGGGGACCCCAAAAGTGGAGCCCAAAGTTGGACCCCAAAGTGGGGGGGGACCCCAAAGGGGGACCCCAAAGTGGGGGGGGGAGGGGCCCCAAAAGTGGAGCCCAATGTTGGGGGGGGAGACCCCAAAAGTGGGGGGGGAGGACCCCAAAGTTGAGGGGGGAGCGGCCCCAAAAGTGGACCCCAAAGTGGGACCCCAAAGTGGGGGGGGACCCCAAAATGAGACCTCAAAATGGGACCCTAAAGTGGGACCCCAAAGTGGGGGGGGGACCCCAAAGTGGGGGGAGGAGGACCCCAAAGTGAGACCCCAAAGTGGGGGGGTGACCCCAAAGTGAGACCCCAAAGAGGGACCCCAAAGTTGAGGGGGGAGGGTCCCCAAAAATGGACCCCAAAGTGGGGGGACCCCAAAGTGGGACCCCAAAGTGGGGGGGGACGACCCCAAAGTGAAACCCCAAAGTGGGGGGCTGACCCCAAAGTGGGACCCCAAAGTGGGGGGGGACCCCAAAGTTGGGGGGCAGGACCCCAAAGTGAGACCCCAAAGTGGGGGGGTGACCCCAAAATGGGACCCCAAAGTGGGACCCCAAAGTGGGGGGTGAGGACCCCAAAGAGGGACCCCAAAGTGGGGGGGTGACCCCAAAGTGGGACCCCAAAGTGGGGGGGGAC
>NW_018364423.1:0-1064 GCF_002078875.1 Numida meleagris | reverse complement strand
GAATTTACAATAAACATGCTAGCAATTAGATGTTTACTGTAATAGCAACAATCTGAAACTTTAACTGATCCTGCAGCATCAGTAGCAAGTGTCATTGTTCTTGAAATCAAATGCTGTTCACTGATAGCTGTAGTTGCAGAGGCTGCTTCTTATGCTGCTTATCTTGAAATGTCTTCACCTTTTGGGAACAAGAGCTCAAGACTGTTACATGGGCAGGGCCTCTTCCATTTTGAGAATGCCAAGCAACTTGTTACTCAGCTGATTATCTCCTGCATGTGTTGTAACTGGTAAATTGACCAGCAATTGTTACAGTACTGTATTTCAGAGATTTTAATTGCCCAATAACAAAGAAACATTGACACAGAGATGCATCTACCTTCTTTCAGTGATTAAATACAATTGGTCTTTTATCTTCTGATTTCTTTGTAATAAAATGCAAAACCAGTCTGAACTAGAAGAAAAACTTGGTATCTATCTGATTTTTAGTAAAGCTTGATTCGTTCTAATCAATGGAACCTTTTATTGACTTTGCAAAGGCTGAGAAAGGAACTTTGCCACATCCATCAGAGTTGCATGAAAAAAGAGATGATCTCTTTGGACTCTGTTTTTGGCTTTTGCTCCTGTTTCTCAAACCTTTGTTTGAAGTGCAGTGGAAAAAGTAACTGAATTAACTGAACAAAAGGAGGCTGGTATTACATACAGTGAAGTGTGTGATTGCCAGTGTTCCTGAGAGCTTGATTGTTGCGGGTGATGAGAGCATAACATCTGAGCAGCTACCCCCACAGAGGGGATACTTGTAGGGATTTTTCTTCGCATTCTTGATAGAAACAGTAGATTCTGTTCCAGTGTTGGGGAGCCCATAGGAATGCAAAGCCCCCTGCACAGAGGTGTGCATATTGCTGTTATTCTTTGTGTAGGTACTTCTAGTATAGATATTTAGATGTAAAAACTCTTTAAGAACTATTTTTATACTGTGAAAAACAGATTTTGCAATACAAAAAGCACTTAAACTAACATTCCACTTCAACTTACCTAATGTTTTATTGGATTTGTGAGAGCTTAGT
>NW_018364422.1:0-1005 GCF_002078875.1 Numida meleagris | reverse complement strand
TGGGGCAGCACTTGTGGGTCCCAGTTGTGGGGCATCGTCGTGGGTCCCGTCTGTGGGGCAGCTATGGGGCAGCGTCTGTGGGTCCCAGTTATGGGGCAGTGTCTGTGGGTCCCAGTTATGGGGCAGTGTCTGTGGGTCCCAGTTATGGGGCAGTGTCTATGGGTCCCACTTAGGGGGCAGTGTCTATGGGTCCCACTTAGGGGGCAGCGTCTGTTGGTCCCACTTAGGGGGTAGTATCTGTGGGTCCCATCTGTGGGTCCCACTTATGGGGCAGCACTTATGGGTCCCAGTTATGGGGCAGCGTCTGTGGGTCCCACTTAGGGGGCAGCGTCTGTGGGTCCCACTTAGGGGGTAGTATCTGTGGGTCCCACTTAGGGGGCAGTGTCTGTGGGTCCCACTTAGGGGGCAGCACCTATGGGTCCCAGTTATGGGGCAGCATCTATGGGTCCCATCTGTGGGTCCCACTTACGGGGCAGCATCTATGGGTCCCATCTACGGGTCCCACTTATGGGGCAGCACTTATGGGTCCCAGCTATGGGGCAGCGTCTATGGGTCCTATCTACGGGTCCCACTTATGGGGCAGCATTTATGGGTCCCACTTATGGGGCAGCATCTGTGGGTCCCACTTAGGGGGCAGCATCTATGGCTCCCACTTAGGGGGCAGCGTCTGTTGGTCCCACTTATGGGGCAGCACTTATGGGTCCCAGCTATGGGGCAGCGTCTATGGGTCCTATCTACAGGTCCCACTTAGGGGGCAGCACCTGTGGGTCCCACTTATGGGGCAGCACCTGTGGGTCCCACTTATGGGGCAGCACTTATGGGTCCCAGCTATGGGGCAGCATCTGTGGGTCCCACTTATGGGGCAGCACTTATGGGTCCCAGCTATGGGGCAGCACCTATGGGTCCCACTTATGGGGCAGCACTTATGGGTCCCAGCTATGGGGCAGCGTCTATGGGTCCTATCTACGGGTCCCACTTAGGGGGCAGCACCTGTGAGTCCCACTT
>NW_018364421.1:0-1040 GCF_002078875.1 Numida meleagris | reverse complement strand
GGGTGATCCGATGTCATCCAATGGGATTTGGGGGCGATCCAATGGGATCCAATGGGATTTGAGGGTGATCCGATGTCATCCAATGGGATCCAATGGGATTTGGGGTGATCCGATGGGATCCAAGGGGATTTGCGGGTGATCAGATGGGGTCCAATGGGATTTGGGGTGATCCAGTGGGATCCAATGGGATTTGGGGGCGATCTGATGGGATCCAACGGGATTTGGGGGCGATCCAATGAGATTTGGGGTGATCCAACGGGATTTGGGGTGATCCAATGGGATTCTGGGGCGATCCGATGGGATTCGGGGGCGGTCCAATGGGATCCAATGGGAGTTGGGGTGACCCAATGGGAACCAATGGGACTTGCGGGTGATCAGATGGGGTCCAATGGGATTTGGGGGCGATCCAATGGGATCCAATGGGATTTGGGGACGATCCAATGGGATCCAATGGGATTTGGGGATGATCCAATGGGATCCAATGGGTATTGTGGGTGATCCAGTGGGATCCAATGGGATTTGGGGGCTATCCAATGGGATCCGATGGGATTTGGGGTGATCCAATGGGATTTGGGAGTGATCTGATGAGAGCCAATGGAATTTGGGGGTGATCCAATGGGATTTGGGGGCGATCCAATGGGATCCAACGGGATTTGGGGGCGATCCAATGGGATCCAATGGGATCTGGGGACGATCCAATGGGATCCAATGGGATTTGGGGGCGATCCAATGGGATTTGGGGACGATCCAATGGGATCTGGGGACGATCCAATGGGATCCAATGGGATTTGCGGGCGATCCAATGGGATCTGGGGATGATCCAATGGGATCCAATGGGATTATGGGGTGATCCAATGATATTTGGGGTGGATCCAGGGGGATCTGATGGGATTTGGGGTGACCCAATGGGATTTGGGGGTGAACTGATGGGATCCGATGACGATCCAGTGGGATCCGATGTCATCCAATGGGATTTGAGGATGATCCAATGGGGTCCAATGGGATTTGGGTGGCGATCCAGTGGGATTTGGGGGGGGGAT
>NW_018364420.1:0-1066 GCF_002078875.1 Numida meleagris | reverse complement strand
GATGTTCTCCATGGGGATGTTCTCCATGGGGATGCTCGTCCTGGTCGCCATGGTGATGGCCATCCTGGTGGTTGCCATGGTGATGCTCTTCATGGTGATGCTCTTCATGGTGATGTTCTCCATGGTGATGTTCTCCATGGTGATGTTCTCCATGGTGATGTTCTCCGTGGTGATGCTCTTCCAGGTGGTCGCCATGGTGATGGCCATCCTGGTGGTTGCCATGGTGATGATCCTTGTCATGGTCGCCATGGTGATGGCCATCCTGGTCGCCATGGTGATGCTCTTCATGGTGATGCTCATCGTGGTTGCCATGGTGATGATCCTTCTCATGGTCGCCATGGTGATGGCCATCGTGGTTGCCATGGTGATGTTCTCCATGGGGATGCTCTTCCAGGTGGTCACCGTGGTGATGCCCATCGTGGTTGCCATGGTGATGCTCTTCATGGTGATGTTCTCCATGGTGATGTTCTCCATCGTGGTTGCCATGGTGATGCTCCTTCTCATGGTCGCCATGGTGATGACCATCCTGGTGCTCTCCATGGTGATGTTCTCCATCGTGGTTGCCATGGCGATGAGCCTGGTCATGGTCGCCATGGTGATGCTCTTCATGGTGATGCTCATCCTGGTTGCCATGGTGATGCTCTCCGTGGTGATCACCGTGGTGACGCCCATCGTGGTCGCCATGGTGATGATCCTGGTCACGGTCGCCATGGTGATGCCCATCCTGGTCGCCATGGTGATGTTCCTCATGGTGATGCCCGTCGTGGTTGCCATGGTGACGATCCTGCTCATGGTTGCCATGGCGATGCTCTTCGTGGTCGCCATGGCAACCGTGCCCATCCCCGCGCTGATGACGCACATCTCCAGGCTCATCACCATGGCAACCGTCGCCATGGCGACGGGCGGCGGGGGACCCCTCCTCCCCCTCCTCCTTATCGCCATGGTGATGGCTGATTGGCTGCTGGTTGCCATGGTGATGGCTGATTGGCTGCTGGTTGCCATGGTGATGGCTGATTGGCTGCTGGTTGCCATGGTGATGCTCATCCTGGTTGCCATGGTGATGGGC
>NW_018364419.1:382938-391751 GCF_002078875.1 Numida meleagris | reverse complement strand
TATGTCTGCACAAATGTGTGTGTTGTGAACATGTGTACTTAGAGCGTAGAATGTGAAGGTGTGTTCTGGGTGCTCAACACCACATGTCAATACACACGTGTAGCAAGTCATGTGGTCATATGCTGTCCATGTGTGCTGTCACATATGCACAATAAATGTACATTCATGTGTACTACATGATTAACCCTGAGCCTTTGAGTGTGTATGTGTGACACAATACATGTACACCAATGTGTGTACACAACAATGCACATCTGTGTCCTTAGCATGCAGTTCTCGTGTTGGCACTCCATGTGTGTCAGCACTGCACACACGTCCATAGCATGTGCCTGATGTCAGTACCACGTGTGTGCCCCACTAAAAATGTGTGTCCTCATAGTGTGCCCCATGTCTGTGTGAGTGTCACTGTGTCCCCAAAGGTCCCTGCTGCTGTCCCCAGTGGGGATGGCAGGGGAAAGCACAGCGGGGACAGAGTGTGGTACCCAAAGCGTGTGGTGACAGCTGGCTGGACGTGTTGGGGACTGCATGTGACATCTCATGTGGGACATCCCATTGCAGCACGTGTCCTGTGTTTGGCATGCCATGGGGCACACCTTGCAAGGCCACGTGTTGGCATCCCACTGGGGACAGCGTGTGACACCCAACCTACAATCTGCAAAGGGCAACCCAACGGGGACTTTCTGCATTGCTCCATGTGTAACACATTATTGGGGATCCCATGGTGCCACCACCCTTTTGAGCACCACAGGTGCCGCATGAGGAGGTGACATCACAGCATCCTGTCCCCAAGAGGAACTGACATCAGCTCTCCAGCTGCTTCCTGTGCCCCACTGCAGTCTCGCTGTCCCCAGGCTGATCCTGCCTCATGGCAACCAATGGCGCTGGCCCTCATCCTGGGTGAGTGACAATGGGGACATGGTGCCATGGGGGTGGGTGGCCCTGTGTGAGACCAGGACCATGTCTCTTGCAGGTTGGTGTCTGGTGGCAGTGAGCAGGGCACAGCTCCGTGAGTATGGGGACAGGGGGAGAATGTGTACAGAGGGAGGGGAGCGTGGGGAGGGGGCAATCAGAGGGGTCCATGAGGGTGTGCAGGGACAAGGCTGACTGGTGTCCCCTGTCCTAGTGCCCCGACCCTCCCTGTCGCTGCATCCCAGCCAGGGGGTGTCCGTGGGGGACACTGTCACCCTGCGGTGCAACCTGTCCCGGCTGGCTGCCTGGGTCTGGCTGTACCACGTGGGAGGTTGGACACTCAACAAGTACAAGGACAAGGAGCAGGACGTGGTTGAGTTCTCCTTTGTTAGCACAAGTCGGGAACATGCGGGGAGATATCAGTGCCAGTACCGGGTGCCTGAGTCAGTGGAGATATCAGAGAAAAGTGACCCCGTGGAGCTGGTGGTGACAGGTGAGGGCGCTGGGGATAACGGATGGTTCTGGGGGCTCCCAACAGGACCATGTCCCATTCCTGGGACTGTGTCCCAGTGCTGTCCCCTCCCCTCATGCAGATCCCAGCTTCCCACCACCCAGCATCTCCCTTCGCCCTGAGGAACATGTGGGGACAGGGACCAATGTCACCATCCGCTGCTGGAACAAGGACTATGGGTCCAACTTCCTCCTGCACAAGGATGAGTGCTCAGCTCCTGTCCTGCGCCAGGAGCCTGATGGTGGGGGCACAGCCACCTGATCACCAGACCCCACAGGTGCTACATTTACTTCCCATGGGAACCTGGTGGTGTTGGTGGCTGGGGGCTGCACTGCTGCCTTTGTATTCATCCTCATCCTTGTCATCTCCTTCCTACTCGCTGCCCGCAGACGTCGCATACGGAGAGATGAGAGCCCTGGTGGGAAGGGGTTAAATTTCTTTATTTCCCAGTAGTTCCCCTCCAATGCCCCTCAAGTCTGCCTCCCATAGCCCCCACCCCATTCCCCTATTTGTTTTGACACAGGTGCCTCCACAAAAAATCCTGAGGCCATGGAGATCCAAGTAAGTCTTTGGGTCAGGGGACCCCAAATCCCAACCTGACCCGTGGAGTCCCCACAGTCCCATTGAGAGCCCCAAACCCTGCCCATGGGGACCCAGGAGACCCCCAGCCTCGTATGATTTGCCCTTACGTTAAGCGCATCACCCAATCCCAGCCCATGGGGAAATCTAAATCTGCATCCTGGATCCCCTGATTGCCCTGGCCCCTCCAAACCTTAAACACCACTCAG
The DNA here is from genome assembly GCF_002078875.1 of Numida meleagris. NCBI lineage: Eukaryota > Metazoa > Chordata > Aves > Galliformes > Numididae > Numida > Numida meleagris. The sequence continues at coordinate 389,543 of NW_018364419.1, read as the reverse complement.
ACCCCATGGATACTTTCACACCATGTAGTAGGAACCCCAAACACCACTTGCGGGGGGGTCTCCCAGAGCACACTGGGGACCCCTATGATGACACTCTTCTGTCCCCTTGTGTCCCCAGGTGCCCCCTGGTGACAGCGAGGGTCTGACCTACATCGAGCTGCAAGCTGTGACCCCCAGCATGCAGCACCCAACCCCCCCTGCTGCCCCCCAACCCTCTGTTATCTACGCCGAGGTGGCCACTGGGGGGCACCACTGATGCCTCCGAATCTGTGTGCACAAACACGTGTGTGTTGGCTGTACACATGTACTTCAAGTGTGCACAGTGCAGGTGAGTTGGGTGTGCTCACCATCACGCGTGCACTGCATGCATGTATCTCTGCATGTGTTCAAATGTATTACAACTCTGTACAGTGTCACATATGCTCAATAGATGTACACATCTGTACTATGTGCTTAACTCTGTGCCTCCATGTGTGTACGTGTGACATCATACATGTACACTGAAATGTATACACAATAATACACACGTGTGTCATTACCATGTGCCTCGTGTCTGCCCCATATGTGTCCCCATAGCAAACACCAAGGACACACGTGTGCTCCCCATGGCACATCTTCATCGCTCCAACCCAAACCAGCACCCATCCCACAACACTTTTGGGACAGGATTCCCATTTCTGGAGGATTTTTTTCCCACACTTCTGGAGGAGAATTCCCTTTCTGAAGGGTTTATCCTGCTTTTTGGGGGAGAATTCCTCTTTCTGCAAGGCTTTACCCTTGTATTGTATACACTTGATTTGTATTGTTGTATTTGTTGTATTGTATACCCTTGTTTACCCTTGTACTGTATACCCCTGTATGTATACCCCTGTATTTCTGGAGAGTTTGATTCTATCTTCTGGGGACAATTCCCAATTCTGGAGGCTGTATTTATTAAAAATTTTGTAAAAATTCTCATTTCTGGAAGTTTTTTCCTACTTATTGTGGAAGATTTCTGCTTCTGGCTGATTTTATCCTGTTCTTATGGTGGTAGATTCCCATTCTGGAATATTTGATCCTGCCTTTTGGGTCAAGATCCCCGTTTCTTCCAAGGTCTGTTCTGCTTTTCTGGGATGATTCCTGTTTCTGGAGAGTTTTATTGTCATGGGGAGGAGTGCACCTGGTTCTGGAGGGTTTAATTCTCACCTTGAAGGAGGATTCCTGCTTCTGGAAGGTTTGATCCTGGATTTGGAGTGACCAATTCCCATTCTAGAATGCATTCACCTGCCTTTTGCAAAGGGATTCCCATTTCAAGGGCATTTTGCCCTGGTTGTTGGGGCAAAGATTCCCATTTCTGGAAGGTTTTACCTTTGCTTTGTCTCACCCCAACAGAACCAGCCCTTGGGCACAGGGTTTGCTGACAGTGACATCGCAAATCCTTGGATAATTTCACATCCCCCAGCACTGAAATCAGGGCTGAAGGACGGGGGCACAGCAGTGAGGTCATCCTAAAATATGTCTGTTGTTCTTTTATTTACCACCAAGGTTAATTATCTGTCAGGACACAGCTTTCCCGATGCTTACACCAGTTTGTGTGTTTAAACAGCAGAGTTTGGGTTGGGTTTCTTTATTTTTGGTGATGGGGGAAAATGCATTTTTGTGACCATTTGGAAGAGGGCAAAAAGATTGTGGGGTTTGCAAGAAAATGGGGAAAAAGGAAGTTTTTGTGTGGGAGGGAGGGCTGTGTGTGGGAGCAGCAGTAAGGGGAAGGGCAGGAGAGCTGACTTCCCCCTTTTTGTAATGCAAGGGGAAATGCTGGAGAGTTTGAGAGCTCGATGGAGACTTTAGGGGCTGGATGGAGGTTTTTTGTGGGGCTGAATGGAGGTTTTTGGGGCCACACAAAGGTCTGGGGGCTACATGAAGGATCTTCAGGCTCAGTGGAGGTTTTGGGGCTGGATAGAAATGTTGGGGTGGTTGGAGATTTTGTGTCTGAGTGGAGGATTTTGGGGTGGATGGAGGTTTTTTGTGCAGATGGAGATTTTGTGTCAGGATGATGGCTTTTGGGTTTGACTAGGGTGTTGGGGCCTGGATGTAGAGACTGGGTCTGGGTGTAGAGGTGAGAAGTGGATGGAGATTGTGGGTCTGGATGGAGGAGTCAGGGTCGATGGAGATTTTGGGGGCTGGATAAAACTTTTGGGGGCTGGATGTTGGATGTGGGGGCTGGATGGAAATTATTGGGGTGCACTGAGATTTTAGGAGAAGGTTTGGGGGTTGATTGAGGTTTTGGGTGGCTACATATACAGGTTGGGGCTGGGTGTGGATGATGGTGCTGGATGAAGATTGGATGCAGAGTTTGGGGTGAGATGCAGATTTTGGGAATGGATGGAGATCTTGGGGCTGAACAGAAGTTTTTGGGACTAAATAGAGTTTTTGGGATCAATCAGATTGTTTTAGGAGCTGTTAGGAGACTTTGGGTCTGGATGGAGTTTTCGGGGCTGGAAAGATGGGCAGACAAATGGGCAGATTGATGAGGTATGTAGGCAGATAGACGGACAGACAGGTGGAAGGATGGAGAAAGAAATGGACACAAAGTGCCGGGATCTTTGATGTGTCCGTACTGGATCAGGAGATGCACGCCCCGGAGCAGGCAGCCCAGCAGGAGGAGGACGGGCAGATGGATGAGAATACAGTGGGGCACAGTACCCCCACAGTGCTGGAAAAAGACAGGGGTAAAAAGGAGAGGAGAGGAGGGAAGGGAAGAAAAGAGTAAAAGCGAAATGAAACAGAAGGTCATGCTGTATGTGTTGGTGCTGGCAGCTGTGGAGCTGCTGCTGCTGCTGCGCGGCTGCTGGTTCCCCTTCCTCTGGGCGCATCTGGGAGCTTTTGTGGCTTTGGTGGGCTCGTCCCTGCGGTGCCGGTGGCATTTGTCCCGCCAGCCGAACATCACCCTCCTGCAGCTTTTCCAGAGCCACGCTCAACGCTGGCCACTCTGCCTGCTGCTGCTGTTCCAGGGTGAGGTGCACAGCTACAGCGATGTGCAGGGGAGAAGGAACCACTGCACCCGCACCTTCATCCTGCGCCTGGGCTTGTGCCTGGGGGAAACTGCAGCTGTTTTCTCCCCAGCGCCTCTCCCTGTTTCTGGAAATGACTGGTGCTGACCAAGGGTCTGTGCACGGACTTGCTCACCTCTCAGTGTTTATCCGTGTTTATGTGTGTGTCAGGGTCTGTGCATGCATTTGCACTTGAGAATGCTGGCTGGCTCTCTGAGAGCAAGGCAAGGTCCATCCCTTCTTCCTGTCCTCCGAATTCAGACTGCAGAATTCTTTCCTGATCTCCTGGATCTGGCAGCACCACATGCAGTGGCTGAGTGCTATTACGTTCAGCAGGGAATGGGCTCTGCAGGGCTGTCCCTTGTTGGTGCCAGGATGTCAGCGTTGCAGCAGCAGTGTGTTGAATGCGGTGCCTCTCCTTCTGGGCTGCCAGCAGTGCTGCTCCCAACACAGCGCACTCGGTGGCTTTTCCTTGCTGTGGCCACAAGTTCTGTTCTTTGCCAGNGCATGAAGGATTTGGGGTGCTGGATGGAGATTGTGGAGCTGGATGTAGACATTGGTGTGTGATGGAGGTTTTGGGAATGGATGGAGATCTTGGGGATGACTGGAAGTTTTGGGGGACTAAATAGAGTTTTTGGGGTCAATCAGATTGTTTTATGGTCTGGTTGGAAATTTTGGGTCTGGATGGAGTTTTCGGGGCTGGAAGGATGGGCAGACAAATGGGGAGATCGATAAGGTATGTAGGCAGATAGACGGACAGACAGGTGGATGGATGGAGAGAGACGGACAGAAAGTGCTGGGACCTTTGGCGTGTCCGTACTGCATCAGGAGGTGCAGCCCCCGGAGCAGGCAGCCCAGCAGGAGGAGGATGGGCAGATGGATGAGAACGCAGTGGGGCAAAGTGCCGTCACAGTGCTGGAAAAAGGAATTAGTCCCGCCAGCCGCCCGTCACCCTCCTGTAGCTTTTCTAGAGCCACGCTTGACACCGGCCCCTCTGCCTGCTGCTGCTGTTTCGGGGTGAGGTGCACAGCTACAGCGACATGCAGGGGAGGAGGAACCACTGCACCCGCACCTTCATCCTGTGCCTGGGCTTGTGCCTGGGGGAAACTGCAGCTGCTTCCTCCCCAGCATTCCTCCCTGTTTCTGGAGGTGACTGGTGCTGACCAAGGGTCTGTGCACGAACTTGCTCACCTCTCAGTGTCTATCCGTGTTTATGTGTGTGTCAGGGTCTGTGCATGCATTTGCACTTGAGAATGCTGTCTGGCTTTCTGAGACCAAGGCAAGGTCCATCCCTTGTTCCTGTCCTCCGAATTCAGACCGCAGAATTCTTTTGTGATCTCCTGCATCTGGCAGCACCACACGCAGTGGCTGAGTGCTGTTACGTTCAGCAGGGAATGGGCTCTGCAGGGCTGTCCCTTGTTGGTGCCAGGATGTCAGCGTTGCAGCAGCAGTGTGTTGAATGCGGTGCCTCTCCTTCTGGGCTGTCAGCAGTGCTGCTCCCAGCACAGCGCACTCGGTGGCTTTTCCTTGCTGTGGCCACAAGTTCTGTTCTTTGCCAGCGGCTGGAAATCCTTCCCATCCTGCACTGGGATGGTGCCCATGGTTGTGAGCCCAAGCCATTTGTGGTGGGGAAGGGCACAGCCTGCACTTTTCCAGCTGCTCAGGAACAGGGGAGCAGCCCAGCACCGGCATTTCCCAGGCAGCCATGGCTTGACCCTGCTCGCAACTCTCCCGTCATAGAGCCTTCCTGGGCTAGAGCTGAGAGGTCACCGCCGCACCTTCCTGCACAGAGGGGATCCTGCAAACACCACCACGTGAGTGTCACATTCTATCCTTGAAATGAGGAGGGGCACACACTGCAGACTAAAAGGCAGAAGCATCCAGAAGCCCAGGGCAGCGCTCCGAGGCGAGAACCAGCAGCGCAGGGAAGGAAGCAGGCCTGAGAGCAAGGGATGGCAGCGAGTGAAGGAAGAGCTGAGCGCTGTGAGCAGCAGCTCTGAGGCTGAAGTCCCGCTGAGAGCAGTTGTGTTGGAACACGCTCTGCTCACATCTGTTGGGATCTCCACCCTTTGCGCCCCACGTTGGGCCCCCACCACAAGGACTGCGGTGCTGGCACCCGGCAGCAGCTCAGCACCACACAGCTTGGATTCTCACGGACTCCTCTCTTTGTGGGTTGGGGTGAGAATCAGACAAAAAAAGGCAAAACTCCTTGGTTGAGAAAAAGCTATTGACTTAAGCAGAAAAGGAAGAGAGAAGTAACAGTAATGGTAATAACATTGATAAATTTACAAAACTTGTGGCGCTCAGTGCAAGTTCTCTACACTCTCTCATCAATGCTATAACGTGGGAGGGATTTGGGGTCCCAGTGGGTGTTAAGGGATTGGATGAGGATAAGGAAGGATTCTGGGGTTAGAGTTGAACATTTGGGGATTTGGTGGGATTGTGAAGGTTATGGGGTCCACTGGTGAGGATTTGGGGATGTTCGTTTTGGGACAGTTGTGGTTCTGGTGGCTGAGAGAGGGTAACTGGAAGGGGAGTCTGGGATGGCTTAGTTCTGGGGCCCTAGTGTAGTTCAGGGGAGTCTCATTCAGACTTGAAGGTTCCCACCAGTTCTGAGGGGTGTTTAGGGCTTGGGGGTCTGGGGATTCCATAGGTCAGATCTTGGAGATCCCTATGCGTGGCATTTGGGGGTTCCACGGGGGTTTGGGGGTTCCCATAGGATCTGGGTGCTGTCCAGGAGGTTTGGGGATTCCGTGGGGCTTTGTGCTGGCTGCCCTCCACTTGGGACTGATACGCTGAATTTTGAAGTTGCCTGTAGGGTGTGTAGGGCTGGGGGTGTGGGGCATTTGAACTCCAAATCCCTCGATGTAGATTTTGGGTTTCCCATGGGCTGGATTTGGGGATGCAAATAAAGGTAGGGTAAGGAATATGAGGATGGGAGTGTGTTGGGGCCCACGTGGACAGGGTTTGGGGTTCCCAGTGGTGTTTGTGGGCCCAAAGAGGCAGGCTGGATTTAGGTTTTCCCTGACTCAGACACTGTCCTGGAACCTAATGGACTCAGGCTTCCTGAGGGGGGCAGCTACATGAAAATGGGGAGGGGAGTGGGTTGGGTGTTATGGAGGGCACCAGAGAGCACGAGGGGGATCAATAGGGCATGGAAGCAACAGCAGGGGAAAGTGAATGGGATTTATCCACCTATAGAGGGTGGAAGATGAGGAAGGGCACACCTGGGGGGATGTATAGGTGATGGAAAGGGGGATTGAGAGACTGGGCGTATAGATGATATCAAAGAGGAAGCAGAACACACTTGGGGGCATCGAAAGGTGCCCTGTTGGGTATCAAAGTGATTCAAGTGCCTTTCCCAGCAGGGCTCTCATCTCTCCGTATCCAGAAGCTGCGAGCATCGAGGATGAAGTAGAGGCCCAGGCCAAAGACGAGGGCGGCAGCGCAGCCCCTCACCACTGCCACCACCAGGTTCCCACGGGACATCCTCTCAGCACCTGTGGGGTTTGGGAGCATGCATCTCCCCATCGCAGGCCATCACCTCCACGAGGATGTGATGTAGTGACACTGCCA
>NW_018364419.1:368652-376997 GCF_002078875.1 Numida meleagris | reverse complement strand
CTGTAGTTAATGGGTGGCTGAGGGGTGGCAGCTGCCCCGGCTGGCCGAGCACCAGGGGTCACAACATGAATCTCAGTGCAGGTCAGGCGCTCACTGTCACTGGGGTACCTGGAGACACAGAGGAACAGTGAGGTGCCACCGTGGGGGTCTCCATGCTCCTTTGGAGGGGGTCCTATGGTGAGGTTATTTGACGGCGGAGTCCAAGAGAGTGTGTCTGGAGTTTGGGAGGGACTGAGATTTGGGGATCCCATGGGAGATATCGGGGGGTCCTGCTGTGTTTTGGGTGTGCCCACAGGGTGTGGGAGTGTTTAGGGATTGTGGGACCACAGGGGATTAGATCTGTCATCCCCGTGGGTCAGATATTGGGGTACCACATGTGTGGGTTTGGGTGTTCCTTCTACTTGGTATGTGGGTGCTTTATGGGGTCTGGGGCATGTTGATGGCCTGGAGGGCTGCGGCGTGTCTGAGGGCTGAGATTTTGTGTCTGGATTTACCCCTCAATGCAGAATTCAATTTTCTTGAAATTTGCTGTATTATGGACAGAGTTTTGGTTTCCGTGGTGGGCTTTGGTGAGGCCGCAGGGGACAGGTTGGGATTTGGGTCCCCTGACCCAGACAATGACCTGGAACTGCACGGTATCAGGCATTATGGGGGGGCAACTGTGTCATAAGCTGGAGTGGAGCAGGTGGGGGTTATAGGGGGTCTTGAGTCATGCCCAAGGAGTTCTATAGGGAATCTATAGGGAATCAAAGGGCAGGAAGGTACACCTGGGAGGATCTGTATGGGATAGAAGGGCGGGCAGAGGACACTGGGGGGATGTATAGGGGATGGGAGACATTTAACCCCTTCCTCATCACAGCTCTCATCTCTCCGTATTCAGAGGCTGCAGGCATCGACAATGAAGAAGACTCCAAGGCCGAAGACGAGTGCAGCAACCAAGCCCCTCACCAGTGTTATCACCAGATTTACATGGGACCACTCCTCAGCACCCGTGGGGTCCATGTATTTGGTTGTTCCTGTTGCCAGCCACAACCCCCATACAGACTGAATCTAGGGACAGTGTCACCAGTCCACGGCAGGGGGTGCACAAAATGGGGAGGCTCAGACCCACCTCGGTTTGCGGATCTGGGTGTCACCTCCAGCATCACGCTGTTCCCAAGGGGAGAGGACATTAAGTGGAAGAAACCCTTGATGAGGTAGGTGCACCCATAGGTGCCGGCATCAGCTGGGGTCACCCCAAGGAGGATGAAGTTGGCTGTACCCCCGCCATCAGGGTTCTGGCGCTGGATAGGGGCTGAGCACCCATCCTTGTGCAAGTGGAAAGCAGTCTCATAGTTCTTGTTCCAGCAGCGGATGGTGACATTGGTTCCTGTCCCCACATGTTCCTTGGGGTGAAGGGAGATGCTGGGTGGTGGGAAGCTGTGATCTGCATGAAGGGAGAGGACAGTGATGGGACATGGTTTTGATGGGAGAACCCAGAGCTACCCACTGTCCCCAGTGCCCTCACCTGTCACCACCAGCTCCACGGGGTCACTTTTCTCTGATATCTCCTCTGACTCAGGCACCCGGTACTGGCACTGATACGTACCTGTGTGTTCCCGCATTGTGCTAACAAAGGAGAACTCGGCCGTATTCTGCACCTGGTGCTTGTACATGCAGAAGATGGATCATTCTTCCTGGCAGAGCCAGACCCAGGCAGTCAGCTGGGGCANTCAGCGTTGCAGCAGCAGTGTGTTGAATGCGGTGCCTCTCCTTCTGGGCTGCCAGCAGTGCTGCTCCCAACACAGCGCACTCGGTGGCTTTTCCTTGCTGTGGCCACAAGTTCTGTTCTTTGCCAGCGGCTGGAAATCCTTCCCGTCCAGCACTGGGATGGTGCCCATGGTTGTGAGCCCAAGCCATTTGCGGTGGGGAAGGGCACTGCCTGCACCTTTGCAGCTGCTCAGGAACAGGGGAGCAGCCCAGCACCGGCATTTCCCAGGCAGCCATGGCTTGACCCTGCTTGCCCCTCTCCCACCATAGAGCCTTCCTGGGCTAGAGCTGAGAGGTCACCGCCGCACCTTCCTGCACGGAGGGGATCCTGCCAACACCGCCATGTGAGTGTCACGTCCCATCCTTGAAATGAGGAGGGGCACACACTGCAGACTAAAAGGCAGAAGCATCCAGAAGCCCAGGGCAGTGCTCCGAGGTGAGAACCAGCACCAGCGCAGGGAAGGAAGCAGCCCTGAGAGCAAGGGATGGCAGCGAGTGAAGGAAGAGCTGAGCGCAGTGAGCAGCAGCTCTGAGGCTGCTGTCCCGCTGAGAGCAGTTGTGTTGGAACACGCTCTGCTCACATCTGTCGGGATCTCCACCCTTCGCACCCCACATTGGGTCCCCACCACAAGGAGTGCGGTGCTGGCACCCAGCAGCAGCTCAGCACCACACAGCTTTGATTCTCACGGACTCCTCTCTTTGTGGGTTGGGGTGAGAATCAGACAAAAAAAGGCAGACCTCCTTGGTTGAGAAAAAGCTATTGACTTAAGCAGAAAAGGAAGAGAGAAGTAACAGTAATGGTAATAACATTGATATATTTACAAAACTTGTGGCGCTCAGTGCAAGTTCTCTACACTCTCTCATCAATGCTATATCGTGGGAGGGATTTGGGGTCCCAGTGGGTGTTAAGGGATTGGATGAGGATAAGGAAGGATTCTGGGGTTAGAGTTGAACATTTGGGGATTTGGTGGGATTGTGAAGGTTATGGGGTCCACTGGTGAGGATTTGGGGATGTTCGTTTTGGGACAGTTGTGGTTCTGGTGGCTGAGAGAGGGTAACTGGAAGGGGAGTCTGGGATGGCTTAGTTCTGGGGCCCTAGTGTAGTTCAGGGGAGTCTCATTCAGACTTGAAGGTTCCCACCAGTTCAGAGGGGTGTTTAGGGCTTGGGGGTCTGGGGATTCCATAGGTCAGATCTTGGAGATCCCTACGCATGGCATTTGGGGGTTCCACGGGGGTTTGGGGGTTCCCATAGGATCTGGGTGCTGTCCAGGAGGTTTGGGGATTCCCTGGGGCTTTGTGTTGGCTGCCCTCCACTTGGGACTGATACGCTGAATTTTGAAGTTGCCCGTAGGGTGTGTAGGGCTGGGGGTGTGGGGCATTTGAACTCCAAATCCCTCAATGTAGATTTTGGGTTTCCCATGGGCTGGATTTGGGGGTGAAAATAAAGGTAGGGTAAGGAATATGAGGCTGGGAGTGTGTTGGGGTCCACGTGGACAGGGTTTGGGGTTCCCAGTGGTGTTTGTGGGCCCAAAGAGGCAGGCTGGATTTAGGTTTTCCCTGACTCAGACACTGTCCTGGAACCTAATGAACTCAGCCTTCCTGAGGGGGGCAGCTACATGAAAATGGGGAGGGGAGTGGGTTGGGGGTTATGGAGGGCACCAGAGAGAACGAGGGGGATCAATAGGGCATGGAAGCAACAGCAGGGGAAAGTGAAGGGGATTTATCCACCTATAGGGGATGGAAGATGAGGAAGGGCGCACCTGGGGGGATGTATAGGAGATGGAAAGGGGGATTGAGAGACTGGGTGTATAGATGATATCAAAGAGGAAGCAGAAGACACTTGGGGGGATCGAAAGGTGCTCTGCTGGGTATCAAAGTGATTCAAGTGCCTTTCCCACCAGGACTCTCATCTCTCCGTATCCAGAAGCTGCGGGCATCGAGGATGAAGTGGAGGCCCAGGCCAAAGACAAGGGCAGCAGCGCAGCCCCTCACCACTGCCACCACCAGGTTCCCATGGGACATCCTCTCAGCACCTGAGGGGTTTGAGAATGTGCATCTCCCCATCGCAGGCCATGACCTCCACGAGGATGTGATGTAGTGACACTGCCACAAATGAGTGGCACCAGGGACAGCTAGATGGGGGGCTCAGACCTACCTGGGGGTGTAGTTGCGTTTGTCACCTCCAGCCTCACGTTGTCCCCCAGGGGAGAGGACAGAAAGTAGGAGCCCCCAGGGCGGTAGGAGCAGCTGTAGGTGCCGGAATTGGCTGGGGTCACTCTAAAGAGGGTGAAGGTGGCCGTGCTCCCAGCACTGTGGTCCTGGTGCTGGATGGGGGCTGAGTGCCCATCCTTGTGCAGGAAGATGGTGCCGTGCAAACCCAGGTTCCAGCACTGGATGGTGACATTGGTCCCCATCTCCACATGTTCCTCAGGGCTCAGGGAAATGCCAGGTGGGGAGTAGCTGGAATCTAAGTGCAGAGAGGAGACAGTGATGGGACACAGCTCTGTGGGGACACGGCCCTGGGCCATCTGCTTTCCTTAGTGCCCTCACCTGTCACCACCAGCTCCACGGGGTCACTCTTCTCCGATGTCCCTGGTGGAGCCAGCCCTTGGTACTGGCACTGATACTTCATTGCATCTTCCTGCCTTACTTCAACCAAGGAGAACTCAGCTGTGTCCTCCTCCTTGTGCATGTTCTTGAGGAATCTCAAATATTTGTGCTGGTACACACAGACCCGGGCAGCCGGCAGGGGCAGGTGGCAGCGCAGGGTGACAGAGTCCCCCAGGGACACCCCCTGGCTGGGGTGCAGTGACAGGGAGGGTCGGGGCACTAGGACAGGGGACAGCAGTCAGCCTTGTCCCTGCACACCCTCCTGGACCCCTCTGATGGCCCCCTCCCCATGCTCCCCTCCCTCTGTCCCCATTCTCCCCCTGTCCCCATACTCACAATGCTGTGCCCTGTTTGCTGCCACCAGACACCAACCTGCAAGGGGCAAGGTCAGAGTCCAGCACAGGGCCACTAACCCCCGTGGCACCACATCCCCATTGTCACTCACCCAGGATGAGGGCCAGCGCCATTGGTACCATGAGGTAAAATTAGTGTGGGGACAGCAAGACTGCAGCAGTGGGGATAGGGAGTGGCAGGAGAGCTGCTGTCAGTTCCCCTTTGGGGACAGGATGTCGTGATAACATCTCCTCATGTGGTCACCTAGGGGTGGTGGCACTATGGATTCCCCAGTGGGGTGGCACACGTAGAGCACTGCACACAGCCCCCACGGAGATGCCCCATACAGGCTGTCTCCCCTGGGCTGCAACACACTGTCCCTTAAGGTCTAGCAGTGCATGCTGTGGCACGGAGTCCCCCATGGGATGCCAGCCTCTCTCCCTCTGTGCTTTCCAATACCATCCCCACTGGGAACAGGAGCAGAGAGCGTTTGGGGTCACAGTGACACCCACACAGACGTGGGGCACACGCTGGTGGCACTGAATCTTTGTGGTGCTGCAATAGGGCAGTCCTTGCTTTGCTGGAGCCTTCAGGGCAATTGAGTCAGACAGGGACTCAGAGCAACAACAAAGACCATTTCTGGAGCTTTCCAATCAACTGTTCCACAATAAAATTAGGGGACTTTCTAGTAACAATTACTGAGTGATACGGATAAAGGATACTTTGACAAGAGTGTTCTTGCCTTATCTGCTACTTGTAGGCAAATCTAGGCTCTGAAGAAGAGAGGAGAAGGATGAAGAGAGAGAATAAGAAAGAAAAGAGAGAAAATGGAGGGAAGCTGCAGAAGAACATGAGAGAGAGAGGAGGAGAAAAGAGATGCCGGTGCATTTTGAGGAATTGCAGTGCTGGGTTGTGGGTGCCGGAGGAGGGGGGGGGGGGTGAGAGTGCTGCTCCGGGGGCTGAAGTCCCACTGAGAGCTGAGAGCAGTTGTGTTGGAACACGCTTTGCTCACATCTCTCAGGATCTCCACCCTTTGCGCTCCATGTTGGGCCCCCACCACAAGGACTGCGGTGCTGGCACCCAGAAGCAGCTCAGCACCACACAGCTTTGATTCCCACTTCCCCCTCTCGGTGGGGTAGAAGAGAAAAAGGCAGAACTCACAGGTGGTAATAAAATCAATTTACTGAGACTGAAGGGAGAAATCACAGTGGGTGATATCAGGATAACACAGGTATATATTTACAAAGTGATGCACAAAGCAGTGGCCCCAAACACACCTACTGATGCTGAGAGCAGGACTGAAGGGTGGGCCAGAGACACCTGGAGGGATCTAGAGGGGATCGAAGTGGAGGTTGATAACACGTGGTGTGCGGTTAATGGGTACTGGTAGGAGTGGATTGGGAAGGATTTGGGGTCCCCTAGGAATGGTTTTGCATCTTGGGCAGATTGAAGAGGATTTGGAATTTCCAGGGATGTTGAGGAATTTGAGGTGGATCAGGGAGGATGTGGGGGTTAGAGTGGAGAATTGAGGGATTTGGTGAGTGGGAATGAGACGAAGTGCACAGGTGAGGATTTGGGGATGTCAGATTCCTTGGGATTTGGGGGTGCAGCGGGGGGGACCAGAGTATCAGGGAGCTCCAGTCGGGGGAATGTGGTGTCTGTCCATTTCAGTGCACCTAAAAAACGAGGCACTGGGGGTGCAGGGGTATCAGCAGGGCCCCACAGTGCCCACCTTTCTGTAGTTAATGGGTGGCTGAGGGGTGGCAGCTGCCCCGGCTGGCCGAGCACCAGGGGTCACAACATGAATCTCAGTGCAGGTCAGGCGCTCACTGTCACTGGGGTACCTGGAGACACAGAGGAACAGTGAGGTGCCACCGTGGGGGTCTCCATGCTCCTTTGGAGGGGGTCCTATGGTGAGGTTATTTGACGGCGGAGTCCAAGAGAGTGTGTCTGGAGTTTGGGAGGGACTGAGATTTGGGGATCCCATGGGAGATATCGGGGGGTCCTGCTGTGTTTTGGGTGTGCCCACAGGGTGTGGGAGTGTTTAGGGATTGTGGGACCACAGGGGATTAGATCTGTCATCCCCGTGGGTCAGATATTGGGGTACCACATGTGTGGGTTTGGGTGTTCCTTCTACTTGGTATGTGGGTGCTTTATGGGGTCTGGGGCATGTTGATGGCCTGGAGGGCTGCGGCGTGTCTGAGGGCTGAGATTTTGTGTCTGGATTTACCCCTCAATGCAGAATTCAATTTTCTTGAAATTTGCTGTATTATGGACAGAGTTTTGGTTTCCGTGGTGGGCTTTGGTGAGGCCGCAGGGGACAGGTTGGGATTTGGGTCCCCTGACCATACAATGACCTGGAACTGCACGGTGTCAGGCATTATGGGGGGGCATCTGTGTCATAAGGTGGAGTGGAGCAGGTGGGGGTTTTAGGGGGCCTTGAGTCATGCCCAAGGAGTTCTATAGGGAATCTATAGGGGATCGAAGGGCAGGAAGGTACACCTGGGAGGATCTGTATGGGATAGAAGGGCGGGCAGAGGACACTGGGGGGATGTATAGGGGGTGGGAGACATTTAACCCCTTCCTCATCACAGCTCTCTTCTCTCCGTATTCAGAGGCTGCAGACATCGACAATGAAGAAGACTCCAAGGCCAAAGACGAGTGCAGCAACCAAGCCCCTCACCAGTGCTATCACCAGATTTACATGGGACCACTCCTCAGCACCCATGGGGTCCATGTATTTGGTTGTTCCTGTTGCCAGCCACAACCCCCATACAGACTGAATCTAGGGCAGTGTCACCAGTCCACGGCAGGGGGTGCACAAAATGGGGAGGCTCAGACCCACCTTGGTTTGCGGATCTGGGTGTCACCTCCAGCATCACGCTGTTCCCAAGGGGAGAGGACATTAAGTGGAAGTAGCCCTTGATGAGGTAGGTGCACCCATAGGTGCCGGCATCAGCTGGGGTCACCCCAAGGAGGATGAAGTTGGCTGTACCCCCGCCATCAGGGTTCTGGCGCTGGATAGGGGCTGAGCACCCATCCTTGTGCAAGTGGAAAGCAGTCTCATAGTTCTTGTTCCAGCAGCGGATGGTGACATTGGTCCCTGTCCCCACATGTTCCTTGGGGTGAAGGGAGATGCTGGGTGGTGGGAAGCTGTGATCTGCATGAAGGGAGAGGACAGCGATGGGACACGGTTCTGATGGGAGAACCCAGAGCCATCCACTGTCCTCAGCACCCTCACCTGTCACCACCAGCTCCACGGGGTCACTTTTCTCTGATATCTCCTCTGACTCAGGCACCCGGTACTGGCACTGATACGTACCTGTGTGTTCCCGCATTGTGCTAACAAAGGAGAACTCGGCCGTATTCTGCACCTGGTGCTTGTACATGCAGAAGATGGATCATTCTTCCTGGCAGAGCCAGACCCAGGCAGTCAGCTGGGGCAGGCGGCACCGCAGGGTGACATTGTCCCCCAGGGACACCTCACTGCCCCTCCTTGCACAAGAGCTCACAGCCCACCAGTGAAGCACTGTGTTTCGGAGATGGTGACTAAGTCACAGTTTCCTGCAGCACGACGACTTCCAGCTCCTCCTATTTGCTGCCCACACTGCTTGCACTGGTGAAGCTGCACTTCATCGGGGCTGTCAGAATCA
>NW_018364419.1:357133-367884 GCF_002078875.1 Numida meleagris | reverse complement strand
ACCCGAGAATTTTCAGGTCCCTTCCAGGTCTCCACCCCATGATTATCTTTTCTGCCTTCTTCTGGAACACAACAAGCTGAGACTCCTGATTTTCACAGTCCTCTTGGCCTCACTCCCAGGTCCCTCTTTCTTTGGAAAGCCAATAGCAGCGGTCCCCCAAGAGCTGCCAGCACTGGGGACAGAGATGGCAGACAGCCTCACCTGGAGAGAAAGAGCCTTGAGCATCCCTGAGGTGGGAGAAATCCCACCCATGAGCATTTCCCTGGCAGCAGGGTTACCTGCAGAGCTGCTCCTGGTGGAACAGCAAAGGTACTGCAGGAGGGAGGAGATCACACACGGCTCCACCCCACTTCTTCCCCTGATCTCAGTGCTGTTCTGGGGAGCGCTTGGAGGTGTTGTTGCTTTCTGAGAAACTTTTAGGCAGAAAATGGGGTGAGACATGGCCATTTAGGGACAAAATCATGACAGCCAAGCAGGGATGGGGTTGGACCTGCAAGCCTTTGTGCAAATCTATTCTGGTTGTTCTTTCACTTGACTAATGAAGCCAGCTTAGATCTTGGAAATATTGCTTGTATGCTCTGCTCTTGTTTGAAGTTGGGAGTTTCCTGCAGATGGGAGTTACTCTGGTTGGATGATGCACTGGGACGGCTGGGTGGTCATCCCCAGCCCCATACGTAACACGTATATCACTTTGGGGGAAAAGGTCAAGATTTCTGTTCAGGGAAGCTGTGGTTTCCTGTGCTGCGAATGTGGTTACGAGCTGATGAGAGCTCTGGTGGGAAGGAATTAAATCATTTGCCCTCTTATTGACTCCTTCCATCCCCTATGGATCTCCTGTAGCGAGTGGTAACATCTGGCTGGAGGTGTTGGGGAATGCATGTGACATCCCATGTGGGACAGCCCATTGGAGCCACGAGTCCTGTGTGTGCGGCATGCCATGGAGGACACCAGGCAAGGCCACGTGGTGGCAGAACTTAGGGGACAATGTGTGACACTCAAGGGGTGATTGCCTGCCTGGGACACCCCACAAAAGCTGTGTGTTGTGCTCTGTGTGTGTCACCCTACCGGGGACCCATCAGAGTCACCACAAATGGGGGAAATTTGTCACATAAGGAGGTGACATCATGACATCCTGTCCCCAGGGGGAAATGAGATTGCCTCTCCGGCCACTCCCTGTCCCCACTGCAGTCTCGCTGCCCCGAGCCACTCCTGTCTCATGGCACCAATGGTGCTGGCCCTCATCCTGGGTGAGTGACAATGGGGACATGTTGCCAGGGGGTTGGTGGCCCTGAGTGGTATCAGGACTGTGCTCCTTGCAGGTTGGTGTCTGGTGGCAGCAAGCAGTGCTCAGCAGTGTGAGTATGGGGACAGGGGGAGAATGCAGACAGAGGGAGGGGAGCTTGGGAAGGGGGCCATCAGAGGGATCCAGGAGGGTGTGCAGGGACAAGGCTGACTGCTGTCCCTTGTCCTAGTGCCCCGACCCTCCCTCTCACTGCTCCCCAGCCAGGGGGTGTCCCTGGGGGACTCTGTCACCCTGCGCTGCCACCTGCCCCAGACAGCTGCCTGGATCCAGCTCTGGTTTAATGGAACTCTGAGATCTGACAAGGAAAAAGACGAGGAGCACAATACAGTTGAGTTCTCCTTGGTTGTCACAAACCTGGAAGACGCGGGGACATATCAGTGTCGGTACCAGGTGTCAGAGCCACTGTGGACATCGAGTATGAGTGACCCCGTGGAGCTGGTGGTGACAGGTGAGGGCACTGGGGACAGTGGGTGGACCTGATCTTTCCCTAAGGCCCAAGTCCCATCTCTTCTCCTCCCTGCACATGAACCACACCTTACCCCCCACTCAGCCTTTCCCTGAGCCCAGGAAACATGTGGCATTGGTGACCGATATCACCACCCAGTGCTGGAATGAGGGTTATGGTGTCACATTCCTCCTGCACAGAGGTGAATGTTCAGCTCCTATCCAGCACCAGGATCCTACTGGTGGGCACAGCCACCTTCAGCCACTTTGCTGGGACCCTGGCCTATGTCGGCACCAATACGTACTCCTAGAACATCTAGGATCACACATTTGTGTCCTCACTCCTTGTAGATAACGTGATGCTGCAGGTGACACCCACACCTGCCACCCATGTTAGGTCTGAGACCCCAATTTGTCTGCCCTTAGTGTCACCCGTGGGTGGCACTGTCACTGAATCCCTGCTCCGTGATGGTGACACCCAAACATCCTGACCCCACAGGTGCCATCCCATGTGAATGTGGTTGTGGCGGTGGTGAGGGGCTGCGCTGCTGTATTCGTCTTCTGCCTGGGCCTCTACTTTGTGCTCGATGCCCGCAGCTTCTGGATGCAGAGAGGTGAGAGCCCTAGTGCGGAAGGAGATTAGTGGTTTCCATCCCCTATAGATCTCCCCAAGAATCCCCTACCTGTCCTTTGATCCCCTATAGGTTACGTACAGATCCCCCATATGTCCCTCATGGCTCCCACAGAACCCCCACTCCTTCCTCTCCTTTTTGATGCAGGTGTCCCCCCAGGAATGCCTGAGGCCGTAGAGATCCAGGTAAGTGCCTGTGTTAGTGGACCCCAAATCCCAACCTGCCCCTTGGGGCCCACACTGGACATCACCATGGAAACCCAAATCCTGTCCATGGGGACCTCAAATGACCCCCAACCCCATATGGCTCACCCTGACATTTATGTGCACCACCTGAATCCACACCATGGGAATCCCCTATCTGAATTGCGGGGAATCCCCCATCCCACAGTTCTAAATACCCAGGCCCACTGAAGCCCTACAAGCCTTAAACACCCCTGTTGAGAAGCAAGTTGCTCGGCAGCACGTAGCTACATTTACTAATGATTTATGATGTAATGAGGTAATCCCTAGATACGTGGAATGTGGTGTTTCCACTGTGTTCTAGTATATTCCAGTGTATCCATAGTATTCTGTATCCATAGTGCTGTAGTTAACAACATATCCCATATATGGAGATTACTCAGGTAACGATATTGTTAGCGTGCGCGTTGCATAGAGCTTGTATCCCTGGACCCTGTATCCCTGGAAGCATATATGCTATATAAGATGGTGTGTTGCTACAATAAAATTGGACGCATCTCATATTGAGTTGATCATGCGTTCCCCACGCGAGTACCGGTAGGACAACCCTTTGGGGATACCGGGGTGTTCCCCAACATTTGGCGCCCGAACAGGGACTAACGAGGACAGGAGTTTACTGGACAGGGACCCTACCCAGGGAGTGTGTTAGGCGGACCGCATAAACCCCGCTGCATTTTAGCAGCAGGGGTTTTTTTAGGTTTAACCGGGGTGGACCGGCAGTTGCGGGACCGCGAGGCAGTGGCCGGCCAGAGAACCCCTCTCTTCGCACTGGATTAGGCGTGCATCACGTCGCGAGGATGGAGCGGGAGGTAGCCCAACAGCTTTTATTGCGCTTTTTAGAAAAGCAGTTGCTTTCGTTACGCTTCTCAGAAAAGCAGGATTCAGTGGGTGCATTTTTGCACACCGGGACATTGTTTAATGTTGAGGAGTGGCGAAAGATGGGCAATATGCTATGGGTATGGGATCACGTGATTGATGATCGTAAAGAGGCAGAGAAGTTAATGAAACCGTGGCGAGAAATTATTAATTGTATTAAGCGCCACAAAGTGGAACAGGATGTTGCGGATCAAGCAGCTAAGCAGCTGGGCTTAGCAACACCTGTGGTGCAGGGGGGTACTCAGGATCGGCCGTACCCTTCCTTAGGCATACCTGTTTCGGTGAAAAATATGGATAGTATTGTTCCCTCTGCTCCTGTTACTGCTGTTGCAGGGGACCCTGAGTCCGAATCCGCTTTGTTTCCCCCAGGAGAGGGTAATGGAGATTTACCCCCTCCTTTGCCTCCACCCCCGCCTTCTCCCAATGAGGTGTGTTTGTCCGGGGGCGCAACCTCTGCCTTATTGGTTGGTTGCCCAAAATGGGCTAACATAGCTCGGCAGGCGGTGGGATACGGAGTTGCAGTGCACCGTGGATAAACGGGTAGCGCACTGGTTACTTACCTGCTTTTTACAAAAGCGAATGGGCTTTTTATTCTCTCTAAGAGAGGTGAAGCAGTCCGATCAAAGGACTTGGAGCAGTTGCTGAGCTGGGCTAAGGCTCAGGGCTGCATGAAAGAAGTGGAGAAAGTATTGTGACTCTTATGAGTCAGTTTTGCTTGGGAACTATGGGGAGCTCTTTAGTGAAGGAACAACAAGTAAATCCCAAAGAATTACAGAGAGTTTTAAAGTTTCAGAATCAAACTGTATTTATCTCAGTATTAGATACTTTTCTTAAATGGATAAGCAAAAACGCCCCTGAGTTTTCGAAATCTGGGTTTTCTTTTGATGGGGCAGTTTTGGGACAAAGTTTGCATAAGACTCAGGAATGCTTTTGCCTGTTTGACGCTGAATCTCGGCAGCGCACAAACAAGTTCAACAGGGAAGGACGAATCCTTCCGACTACTTGCCGCTGCCCCTCGATGAGGAAAGCAGCTTCTGCTGGACCCAATCCAAGACTTCAGTCCCTCCCCCAGTCAGGGAGAAGAAAGAGTGCAGCCCTCGGAGAACGCCGCCGCTGCTGCTGCGAGGTGCCCGCAGCACCCGTGGCCGTAGTCCGCTCCGGATTTTTCCTGCCTTGCGACCGCCGTCCGTAACCCCCCTGACGCTTGCTGCACCGCTGCTGCCCGAGCCCCCACCTCTGCTAGCCGTGACGCTGCCACCCCCCCCCCCCCATGCCGTTTGCCGTTCCGTTTTTGCTGCCCGCCTGTACTTTTGTTAAAGACAAGGATGGACTGCAACTAGAGAATCTTTTTGATCCTAGCCCAGTAGATCCGCAGAACGAACTGGATTTCTCCCTCCTGACGACACATCACTACTAAAAAGATTTGGACTGGATTCCTGTGCATTCATTTGTTTCTCCAACTGCTATGGCTGACTATACTGGACAAATATCCCCTCTTCCCCCCCCCCCCCAGAACATCAGTTAACTAACTCTTTGTATGTTACAGGTGTCATTCAGCAGATTGAGGAATCTTCTCTTAAGGCAGTTAACAACCCTGCTTTCTTTGCGCAGTTCAAGCGAGTTTTGCATTATGTATATCATTGAGGTATTCTTAAAAGAAAAAGGGGGGAAATACGGGAGTCGGGGATATACTCGTGTATCTAAAGGGACAGGCCCTACGTGGGTTCCAGCGTGATACACTCAGCCTCATCTCAAGGCAGAAAATAACTGGGATTGTGTGTTTCTTGCTTATTGGTATTGTTTCATAATTTGTTGTTTACCACCTCATTATCAGTAATTACTGGTTATGATGTTATTAGCCTATCAATTAGCATTTTTTTTTAATTTGTGAAGGCAAAACCTGGAAAGGAATCCCAGGCAAAGGGATGACCCTGTACTATAGAATGATTAACTGCTTTTCATCCCACCAGTCAGGGTTTTAAAAATATGACTACGCATCACTCGAGACAAAGGTGCACGCTATCTTACTTTGATTCCACATGTGATTCTGATCTAGGATTCTGGAGTATTGCCCAGCAGATTGTTAGTTCACTGGTCCCTTCAATTGGCACCTGTATCAGGGGTCCAAACGCCCTTCACTGTAGAATGATCTTGGGATAGAACAGAGTATTCCGATAGTTTTAAGGGAGCTGATAGTTGTGTTTATAGCTGCAAATGTTTTGTTTCATACAGAGAGCTAACCTTGGTGGTTTATTCCGCTTTGCGAACAGGTGTTCCACTTGGGCTCTGTATAATGCACTGGCCACGCGGATGCAGTGTACAAATGGAAAAAACCCTGCAGACCCTGAGAAGAATAAAAGCGGGAGAGAGTCTGTGGTGGGTGAGAGAGGAGAAGTGCTCTTTGAAGCAGGGGACGCCCTGCTGGCGCTGCCTATCGCATCCACCGCTGGCGTGTTTCTTCTCTCTCCTTTCTGGTGGTTTGCCACCTTTCAAGGGTCAATAAGTAATAATGCACTAGCTTAGGGAGTTTCTGATTCCTGCTTACGTGATTATCTAGAATGGATGCCTGTGTGTGTGAGCATGCGTATGTTAACTGGAATTCATGACCTTCTGTGCAGCTCTGAGTGTATGGTTTGCTTGTCTCTGCTCCTGAGACATCCTGTCTCTCAGATCCAAACATACCCTGAAACAGCATTGCTCAGCTTTAGGTACACTCACCAAGTTAGGATGTTTGCCAGCTAAGGAAAGTAATACCGCTAGCGACGCTTTAGCACACTTGCATTAATTAGCTATTGTGTTTAAATTAATTGCAGGTACTACTAATTGGGTGTTTCTCGTGCAAAAAGAAAAAGGGGGAGTTGTGGTGGAATATTTGACGAACAGTGGGCATATTTATTAGAACATGCTCGAGTAATCCCTGGAGTGTCCTCAGAGGCCTGAGACGAGGAACAGCTGCTGTGTTGCAAGGTCGAACATCTACGCCTCCAGGTTGTGCTTTACGGGACTGCTAACCATCATCTAACTGCAAGAATGCCTATGTGATGATATCTGCTGTCCAGTTAGCAGTGTTGTAGCAAGCGACGCCTACCTGATGCTCTATAAATGTTGTAGTGGAATTGCAATAAATTAAGCACTACGCGATAACCATATTGGTACAGCGGGTGACTTCGGCGTGCGCATTGTGACAGAATCCCCAAAAGCTGAGAGAATGTTTGAGAGGTGTGCCCTGATCCTGGCACTGCTACACACTTCCTGATGCTTTGGGCTGGAGGCTGCTCTGTGCTCATCAAGCACTATTAAGCACTATTGACCTTTGTAAAGGGAAGAGTTGTGTCCGGGTGTGACCCAAGCCCCATGACAGGCCCTGCAGCGGAACCCCTACAGGTACGGAACCACGTGTCAGCCAGGGCAGTGGGGCACCATGGAAAGAGGTGTCCAGGATGGGAGGGAATGGGCTGTGCTGGACGTGGTGTATAACGCTGACCTGAACAACCATCAGTTCTCCCAGCATCCAGATAGCATCAAGTGCACGCAATCCATGCGGCCACATTTGGATGGAGCTCAGCATTGTCGTGTGCCAACTCAGCGGCAGTAATGACCTGGAAGGATGGAGAGGAAAAAGGGGTGGAGGAATTGGCTGAGCAACTCCAGCAATACCAGCTCCACCAGCCAGGTAGAAGACAGGGACAGCTAACTGGGTTGATAAAGTTAGTGCCTGATCTGGGAGGTTCCGAGGATTCACCTTTCTCACAACTCACCCAGTGGGACGAGACATTTTAATTGGCATCATGGGCAGAATCCCCTGAACCAAGAGCAAGAGGAATCCAGAAGGGATCTAATGTGAGCTGAGAAAGAAGGATTCTTGTTTGGACCGTGTCTGAGTTGTCTGGCAGGTGCTCCCATCTTCCTGGGTTCAGCCTGATCCAGAGTGCAGAACGGATGCAGGACTTGGCAAAAGGTCACAGGCCGAGAGCAGGTAAAGCTGAGGCCATGGTTTGTGGAGTTTGAGGTGCCACGTGACAGCAGTGCAGGAAGACAGACGTGTTGTGGACCATGCTGGGGGAGGAACTGAGTCATGAAGAGCGGAGATAAGGAGTTTGCAAGCTGAAGTGTCAGCTGAGCAAAAAGTGTGCTTGCATGCAGAGATAGCACAGCACAGTTTTGCGAAGCATCTGCAGGATGCTTGTGTAAGAGAGCGTGAATTCCAGGTAACAGGTGCTGTCTTGGAGAGGGAGGATGTGGTGACTGAGGGACAGGAGGGAGCTGCTCGGGACCAGCCTGCCACTGCCCATGGCAGAAAAGGGAGAAAGAAAATCAAGACATGATGATAAAGCCGCCCATCACATTCACGCTCTCGTTAAAACAGACTATCAGGATGAGGATGGGCAGCCCCTGAGGATGACCACAAAAAAGACCCCATTGCCATCGAGCTGGAAGGAATCTCACTGGAGAAACTGCGACCGAGTGTGTATGGAGAGTCCACTGAGCAGGTGGTGCTGGCAGTGGTCTTGGCGAGGATGAGGAGCAAGGGTACTGGGGCCCAGGAGTCTTTGTGACTGTAGAAGGAGAGCAAAGTGCTCCGTGGTCTCTAACTCTGAGGGCGGCACTTTGGGCTGGAGGTTTGTGCCCCCTGAGCTCAGGACACCCAGTCACTGCACCTACTGCTGGCTTACATCTCCTTACATAGGGCGTTGAAAAGGCGTCTTGCACTTGTGCGAAGTGTTTGATGCTGTCCTGCATGACATCCTGGTCACTGAATGGGAGAACACAGGATTTGATGAATGGACCACTCTCTGAAGGAGGAATTGTCTGGATGGTCGCACTCAGAGAGCTGCGGTCAACTGCTCAGTGTCCAAGTGGAGAGCAGTGACGAGTGGTGCTCCTCAGGGATCAGTGCTGGGACTCGTGTTATTTCACATCTTGGTAGGCTCCATGGACCGTGCACCCTCAGCAAGTTTGCAGATGACCCCAAGCTGAGTGGTGCAGTTGACACGCTAGAGGGAAGGGCTGTCATCCAGAGGTACCTGGATAGGCAGGAGAGGTGGCCCCATGCCAACCTGATGGAGTTCAATGAGGCCAAGGGCAAGGTCCTGCACCTGGGTTGGGGAAATGGCAAGCACAGATACAGGTTGGGCTGAGAACAGCTTGAGAGCAGCCCTGAGGAGAAGGATTTGGGAATGCTGATTGAGGAGAGATTCAACATGAGCCGGCAATGTGCGCTTCCAGCCCAGAAGGCCAAGTGTATCCTGGGCTGCAGCAAGAGACACGGGACCAGCAGATGGAGGGAGGTGATTCTGGCAATGTCTTTCTTGCAGGGAGGGACCCAAAACTGGACACAGTACTCGAGGTGCGGCCTCACCAGGGCTGAGTACAGGGGGACAGTGACTTCCCTACTCCTACAGGCAACACTGTTCCTCATCCAAGCCAGGATGCCATTGGCCTTCTTGGCCACCTGGGCACACTGCTGGCTCATGCTCAGCCCAGCATCGACCAATACCCCCAGGTCCATTTCCTCCATACAATCTTCCAGCCACTCTGCCCCAAGCCTGTAGAGTTGCCTGGGGTTGTTGTGGCCGAAGTGCAGGACGGAGCACTTGGTCTTGTTGAACTTCATCCCATTGGCTTCAGCTCAGAGATCCAGCCTGTCTAGATCTCTCTGTAGGGCCTCTCTACCCCCAGGGAGATTGACACTTCCTGCCAACTTGGTGTCAACTGCAAAGTGACTGAGGGTGCTCTCAATGCCCTCATCCAGGTCATCAATAAAGATATTGAAGAGGATAGGCCCCAGCACCGACCTGTGGGGAACACCACCTGTGACCGGTCACCACCTGGATTTCACTCCATTCACCACCACTCTCTGAGCACGGCCCTCCAGCCAGCTCCTTACCCAGCAAAGAGTGCACCTGTCCAAGCCATGGGCTGCCAGCTTCTCCAGGACAATACTGTGGGAGACAGTGTCAAAGGCTTTGCTGAAGTCTAGGTAGACCACATCAACAGCCTTTCCCTCATCCGCCAGATGGGTCACTTGATCATAGAAGGAGATCAGGTTGGTCAAGCAGGACCTGCCCTTCACAAACCCATGCTGGCTGGGCCTGATCCCCTGCTTCTCCTGCAAATGCTGCATGATCTCCCTCAGGACAATCTGCTCCATCACCTTCCCTGGCACCAAGGTCAGGCTGACAGGCCTGCAGTTCCCCGGATCTCCTTACAACACTTCTTGTAGATGGGAGTCACATTGGCAGTCTCCACTCTTCTGAGACCTCTCCAGTTGACCAGGAACACTGATAGATGATGGAAAGCAGCTTGCCCATCTCTTCTCCAGCTCCCTCAGTACTCTCGGGTGGATTTCGTCCGGCCCCATAGATTTGTGGCAGTCCAGGTGGAGTAGTAGGTCTCTGACCATTGCCTCCTGAATCATGGAGGGTTTGTTTCGCTCCCCATCCGAGACTTCCAGGTCAGAGAGTAGAGTGCTCTGAGAAAAGCTGGTCTGGCTTTTACAGACAGATGTAAAAAAGGCATTGAGAACCTCAGCCTTTTCATTGTCCACAGTTGTTGGGAAACGCCCCAAGTTTTCCCAAAGGGTTGCCCTCCTTGCGTGGGGAAGCACGACCACTCAATGTGAGTGCACACAGCTTCAACTTTATTGTAGCAACACACCATCTTATATAGCATATATGCTTCCAGGGATACAGGGTCTATGCGACCAAGCGTATAAGAGAACAATACCGTTACCCAGGCTAATTTTGTGTACAGTACATGTTGTTAAGTACAGAACTCTACTAGAAACATCACATTCCATGCAAGTATAACTTGCTTCTTTCATCTAAGATTACATCGTAAATCATTAGTAAATCAGTAGCTACGTGCTGCCGAGCAACCTGCCCTCCAACACTCAGTGGCCACGTTCCCAGCCACGACATGTGCAGGAGCAGGGAGGGACAGCGGTTCTCTCAGAACTTGACCTCTACCCTGATTCATAGATGATGGCAAATGCCCTGTGGGGGTTGGTTACAGCAGTGGAAGTCACACAACTGGCAGCACAGAGGTAAACCTCCTTGGGCCACCAAACTGTGGAAAGACTTTGCCATCTGGGGAGAAAATATTGCCATAAAGGTACATCATGTGGATGCTCATGTACCCAGGAGTTGGACCACTGAAGAACATGAAAACAACCAGCAGGTAGATTTGGCTGCTGGGATTGGAGTGGCTCAGATAGACTTGGGCTGGCAACAGCAGGGAGAGTTATTCCTAGCT
>NW_018364419.1:344332-356583 GCF_002078875.1 Numida meleagris | reverse complement strand
CCATAAGAACAGCATAAAACGACTCAGAAGCAGCAAGCCTCCCACCAAAGCTGGATAAATCCTTCCAGGATTGAGAATTTTCACCCACAGCCTCGATAAATGGAACCACAAACAAGAATTCCGTGAGGCGCTATGGTCAACTCTTTGGAAATGGTAGGTCTTCCCACAAAGATAAGGTTAATCCCTGCAGAAGTGGGAATTGTCCCCAGGAAATGGAATCCAACTCTCCAGAGGCAAAGGAAGGGTAAAGCCTTCCAGAAAGAGGAATCCTCCCTCAAGAAGCAGGAGAAACCCTTCAGGATGGGAATTCTCCCCCACAAGTGTGGGATAAATCCTTCCAGGAGCAGGAATCCTGTCCCAAAAGCACTGTGGGATGGGTGCTGGTTTGGGTTGTGGAGCTGGAGATGTGCCATGGGCAGCAGATGATGCGGTGCAGAGATGAGGCACGTGGTAAGGACACAGGTGTGTGTTATTGCGTGCATGAATCAGTGTGCATGTATGGCATCACACATGCATATATGGAGCCATAGAACTAAGCATGTAGTACATGTGTGTGCATCTATTGTGCATATGTGATGTCGTAGACTGCGGTAAGACACGTGAACACACGCAGTGAATATTCATGAAGTGAACACGTGATTGTGAGCACACACAACACATCAGCACCGTGCAATCTGTAAGTACATGTGTGCACACCACATACACAGGTTTGTGCGCCCACAGGTAGGGGCATCAGTGGGGTCCACCAGTGCGCACTTGAGCGTAGTTAACACGGGGCTGTAGGGAAGCAGGGGGAGCACAGGGCCGAGTCTTGAGGGGTTCAGCTTGCAGCTCGACATAGGTCAGACACTCGCTGTCACTGCACGGCACCTGGGGACAGAGGGGAACAGTGGAGTGCCACCATGGGGACCCCCGAGGTACTTGGTGGGGAACAGCCATGGTGTAAGTCTGCAGGGGGAGTGTCCAAGAGGGTGGGTTTGGGGCTGAGATACGGGGTCCCTAGGGGTCAGACACTGGAGACCATGAGAGGTGTTGGGGTCCTCTTACTCAGAGTGAGGGTGGCCATGGAGTCTGGGGGCTGTTTAGGGCTCAGTTGGCACCAGGGTGTCTGGGGGCTTAAATGTGGAGCCCGGGGAGCCCCCATGGTGCAGATTGGATGTCCCCAATGGGCTGGATTTGGGGGTGCACATAAAGTTGGGGTAAGCCATATGGGTCTGGGTGTCTTCTGGACTCCCCGTAGACAGGGATTGTGGTTCCCGAGTTGGGCTTGGGATCCCAAGGGGCAGATTGGGATTTGGGGTTGGCTGACACAGACACTGACCTGGAGCTGCATGGCCTCGGGCCTTCTGAGGGAGGCATCTATATCAAAAATTGGAGGGGATAAATGTGGGTGTTAGGGGGTCACTGAAAGACATTTGGGGTATCTATAGGGGATGGAAGGGGAGGCAGAAGACAATAGGGGAGATCTAGAGGGGATGGAAATACTGTAAACTGTTCCCCACCATGGCTCTCATCTCTCCTTATCCAGCGTCTGCGGGCAGCGAGGAGGAAGAAGATGATGAGGATGAGGATGAACACAAGAGTGGCAGCACAGCCCCCAACCACGGTTGCCAACAGGTTCCCGTGCATCTGCCCCATGCCACCTGTGGGGTCTCAGTGCTTGCGTGCCCCCATTCTCAGCCACCACTTCCATGGGGATGGGACATGGTGACACTGACACCCATGAGTGACAGCCGGGACAAACGAATGGGGGCTGTCACCAACCTGGGTGTGTAGGTCCGGGTGTCACCTTCAGTGTCACCCTTTTCCCCAGGGGTGAGGACAGAAAGCAGCAACCTCTGATACGGTAGGAGCACCTATATGTGCCAGAGTCGGCTGGGGTCACCCCATTGAGGGTGAAGGTGGCTGTGCCACCACCACTGGGGTTTTGGTGCTGGATAGGGGCTGAGTGCCCGTCCTTGTGCAGGAGGAAGGCGGCCACATAGTCCTTCTTCCAGCAGCGGATGGTGACGTTGGTCCCTGTCTCCACGTGTTCCTCAGGGCTCAGGTAAATCCCGGGTGGGGGGTACCTGTGATCTGAGTGCAGAGAGGAGACAGCAGTGGGACATGGCCCTATGGGGACAGCACAGGGACACCCATTGTCCCCAGGGCCTTCACCTGTCACCACCAGCTCCACAGGGTCACTCTTCTCTGAGATCCCTGGTGGTTCCAAAGCCCGGTACTGGCACCAGTATTTCTCTGCATCTTCTGCATTTACTCTACCCAAGGAGAACTCAACCATGGACTGCTCTTTGTCCGTGTTTTTTTGCCACCGGGGAAGGTGGCACTGCAGGGTGACTGTGTCTCCCAGGGACACCCTCTGGATGGGGTGCAGCCACAGGGAGGGTCAGGCCACTAGGACAGGGGACACCAGTCAGACTTGTCCCTGCACACCCTCCTGGAACCCTGTGATGGCCCCCTCCCCACACTGCCCTCCCTCTGCCCCCGTTCTCCCCATGTCCCCATACTCACGATGCTGTGCCCTGATCGCTGCCACCAGACACCAACCTGCAAGGAACATGGTCCTGATACCACTCAGGGCCACCAAACCCCCATGGCACCACATCCCCATTGTCACTCACCCAGGATGAGGGCCAACGCCATTGGTGCCATGAGGCAGGAGCGGCTCAGGGACAGCGAGACTGCAGTGGGGACAGGGAGTGTCAGGAGATCCACTTCCCTTACCCCCTGGGGACAGGATGCTGTGATGTCACCTCCTCGTGTGGCTTTTGTGGTTCCCAAGGGGTGGTGGCATCGTGGCATGTCCTATGATATTGCACTCACAGAGCATCACACAGGGAAACCATTGAGGTGCCCCACGCTGTCACCCCTCACAAGTCACAAGCTGTCCCGAAAGAGCTGCCATCACGTGGCCTTATACCGTGTCCACCATGCAATGTCACACACAGGACGCCTGCTTCCAGTGGGGTGTCTCCCATGGCACATCACCACTGGTCCCCAACACATCCATGCAGCTGCCACAACACTCTCTCCCCACTCTTCTCTCCTTTGCCATCCCTACTGGGGACAGCAGCTGGGACCTTTGGGGACACAGGGACACCCACACAGACACGGGCCACACGCTAGGAACACAATGTGCAGCAAAGGCAAAGAGATATTTCTGACACAGGGAGAATATGCTAAGGACACGTGTGCAATATTTTGTGGCCCTACCTGTGCACACGCATGATGTTGAACATGAACACCCAGAGGAGGGCCACACAAATGCTGCCAGGGATGGAACACCTCACTACGAGAACAGGAGCAGTGAGCTGGGGCTGTGCAGCCTGGAGAAGAGCAGGCTCCAGGGAGAGCTAAGAGAGGCCTGCCAGTATCTGAGTGCATCTTCCTCCTCACCTGCATGGACCAGCATCTCAGCTACCAGAAGGAAGTGGGTTTCAGTCAAGAGAGATGATATAGTAGAAACACAGCACATAGTATCCTGTGTTTTTGCATGTCTGAGCGTGGGAGGATATGAGGAAGTTGGATAGAAATCCTTGTCAGCCATAGAGGCACGGGGATGTGAGCTGCAAGGGGAAACCATCCGCAAAGAGAGTTCTTCCAGGAAAATGGCCGCTCCAGTTGCCAGTGGGCAGTTCTCTATGCAGAGCAGGTGGTCTGATCTTAGGGATGAGTTGGATCATGAGACTTCTGGTTTGCATTGATGGGAAGTGAGTAATGAATACAATCCCCAGGACTGGAGGGGAGCTGTTCCCAGCCATGTGGAGGAAAGGAACAATTGATTTTCTATAGGGAGTGCCCTGTTCTGGAGATTCTCAAGATTCACTTTTCTCGCAAGTCATCGAGTGGGAGGAATAAAGAGCAAGAGGAACTGAGAGGGAATATTGTTCAAGCGAAGAAAGAAGGACACTGCATCAAACCACATCCAGGTTCTCCGGCAGGCACTCATGGCTACACGGTTTCAGCCTGATCTCAACTGCTCCCACTTGTGGCAGCTGTTGAGTAGCTACAATGCATGCTCAGCAGCAAAAGGGCAGGGTTGGGCTGAGGAAAACTGGCACTCCACCACAGTAGTTGCTGGATGGATACAAGACCTGGAAAAAGAAGAAAAGTTCTAGAGCTTGTAAAGCAGAGCGCATTGTTTGTGGAGTTTGATTTGCTGCTCTGATAGTAACACAGAAAGATGTGCTGTGGACCAAACTGAGTGAGGAACTGAGTCCTTAAGAGAGGTGATAAGTAGTCTGCAATCTGAGATATACTTCAAGTGAAAGCAGTGGTTGCTCAACACAGTTTGCAGAAGCAACTGCATGACATTTCTGAGAGAGAGTATGAAACGCAGAGAAGAGTGGCTGACTTGGTGGGGACGATGTGGTGAAGGAGCGTGGCAGCCAACTAAGGGAACAAGCATCAAGAGATGAGGATGAAGCTGCCCCTTAGCTTCACCATCACAAAAGAGACCCCAGAGATCATTACTGAGCTGGCCAAGGGGCAGGGAAAATACAGGAGGTTGGGAGAGTAAGTGAGTCTGAATGCATTTGCAGAGTCTCCTGGACAGGTGGTGCTGGCATTGGGCTTCGTGAGAATGAGGAGCAAGGGTACTGGGGACAGGGAGTCTTCCTGACTGTAGAAGGAGAGCAAAGTGCTTCGTGGTCTCTAACTCAGAGAGTGGCTCAACTGGGAATGGAAAAGGACTTCTGCCATCCCCTCTAAGTGAACGCAGAGATGGGCTGTGGATGTGTGCAAGAAGGGTCACATCACATTGCCACGGGGATTTGATGATCGCTTTCCCATTAGGCCCTCATCAAGTCCCAGTAACATTCCTGGCTGACACTGGGGCCCAGATGTTGGTCCTTAGGGAAGATGTGGCTGTCATTGTCCACATACATCCTGACCAAAAGGAAATCTGGGTGATGGAGTGTTCTGTATCTCCTGAGCAGAGCTCACGGCACCAGCACAATGTTGGCTGTCGGGAGTCCTGGGAGTGACAGAGCTCACAATGATCCTGGGCCCTCTCCCCACTGACATCCCCGGATCAGATTTGTTACAAGGCAGTTCTTGGACCCACCTTGGGAGGAGGGAATGGGAATCTGGATCCTTCCCTACAGCACTATGGCTGTTCCACCCAGCCCCAGAATTACTCCCTCACACACTGTAAGCAGAAACCTTACCCCTGACCTTGGGGAGCAGAGGAGGGCATCTTGATAGGCATGGCTGAACGTAAGGAAGAGGGAATTACAGTCCCCACTCACTCACACTGATGTGTGATGTGCTCACAAACCACACAGCAAATGGAGGCTCACAGCCAATTACCAACAATTAAACACAGGCATGGGTCCTTGGGCTGCAGCTGGACCAAACGTGGCTGAATTCATTGCCACCACTCAGGAGCAAGGCCATGAAGTTCTGCCCGCTGCTGATGTCAAATAAATGTTTTGGTGGTTCTTCTCAGAGAAACAGACCACAATGGTTTTGCTTTCACCTGGGAAGGTGTCCAGCACTCCTTGACTTACCCACCTCTAGGCTACCACCACTCGCCACCCACTGCCCATTGCTCATTTGCTCAGGAGTTGGCTGACACCTCCCGACGAAGGTGCCAGTACACACCAGTATATCCATGATGTTCTTACTGGAGGCCCAACCGCCCAGCTGGTCGGTGAGAGCCAGCAGCCAATGATTGCACTCTGAGAGAGTGCAATCGGGGTGAATTCCCCAGGAAAAGGCATAACTCCCTTCTGTAGAGGGCAGATTTTGGAGTATGTGGTGGAAGGGAGGAACAGTCTGTGTCCCACCCGAGACCCCAAGCCCCATGCAGCAGGCAGGCATGGCAATGACAAAGAAGGAAGAGCAACATGGATTGGGCTTATGGGTGTTGTGGAGGAAACTATCCCTGACTTTGTGATAATTACACATCCACTGATTGATTTAATGCCTAGAATTTCTGTGTGGGACTGGACTCTGGTCCATGAGGCAGGGAGGAGCAGAGGGACCTACCCACCCCAAAGGTTTTGATTCTTGTAGCTTTGGGGATGTGTAGGGACGTTATTCAGAATGGGAAAAGGCCTTAACTACAGCAAATGAAGCCTTGTAAGGTGCTCAGAAAGTTACACATGAACAGTCAATAATTGTAAGGGGCACTTCCAAAGTCTGTTCTCCAGGTTCTCTCACAGGAACCGCAAGGAATGGAAATATTGGGCAGTGGCTTTGCATGGAGACGTCTTACTTCAGAGACTTGGGATTTTCGAGTAGCAAACGTCTCACAGGCAGAATTAACAGCTCTTTTAATTGTAACATATCAGGGGTGAATACGGAGAATGGACAGCTGATGTGCAGTGATACAATGCATATAACCTATATGCTAAGGCACATTTGTTCCTCCTTTAGGGTTTTTGTTTTGGGGAACCGCAGCCAGCTCTTCTGTTCTAGCACATTCTACAGGTGGTCCCTGTACAGCTGGCAACATTAGGATTCAGTCACCCAGCTGATAGGGAAAGGCTTCCAAAACATCCTCTACGTTACACTTGTAACTCACACGCCAATTTATTCTCTCATGGGGAGGCACTGGGATTGCTGTTCAGTGTGGGGGGGTCCCAAGGTTGGCGGTACATTACTGCTGACAGCTGGAACACGTGACACCAGTACAAGTTCACAATCATGTACACGTGTGTCCTTAGCACGCACTCCCTGTGTTGGCACTATCTGTGTACCCTCACTGTGCACATGTCTCTGAAGCATGTGCCCCATGTCTGTGCAGGTGTCACTGTGTCGCCAGAGGCCCCTGCTGCTGTCCCCAGAGGAGATGGCAGAGGAAAGTGCAGTGGGGACACAAAGTGCATGGTGGCAGCTGGCTGGATGTGTTGTTGATGGCATGTGACATCCCACGTGGGACACCCCATTGGAGCCATGTGTCCTGTGTTTGGCATCCCATGGGGGACACTGTGCAAGCCCACATGTTGGCAGTGCTTTGGGGACAGTGTGTGAGAGCTGAGAGGTGACAGCTTGTGTGGGGCACCCCAGCTGTGGGGCTGTGCGTACCATTATGTGCCATCCCATCCTGGGCCCCATGGTGCCACCACACAGGGACCACAATTGTCACATGGGGAGGTGACATCATGGAATTCTATCCCCAAGGGAACTGGCAGCAGCTCTCTGGCCACTTCCTTTTCCCACTGCAGCAGTCTTGCTGTCCCCAAGCTGCTCCTGCCTCATGGCACCAGTGGCGCTGGCCCTCATCCTGGGTGAGTGACAATGGGGATGTGGTGCCACAGGGGTTGGTGGCCCTGTGTGGGACCAGGACCGTGTCTCTTGCAGGTTGGTGTCTGGTGGCAGCCAGCAGGGCATGGCACAGTGAGTATGTGGACATGGGGAGAATGGGGAGAGAGGGAGGGGAGTGTGGGGAGGGGGCCATCAGAGGGGTCCAGGAGGGCGTGCAGGGACAAGACTGACTGGTGTCCCCTGTCCTAGTGCCCCGACCCTCCCTGTGGCTGCACCCCAGCCAGGGGGTGTCCGTGGGGGACACTGTCACCCTACGGTGCCACCTGCCCCGGCCAGCTACCTGGGTTTGGCTGTACCAGGACGGAGGTTGGACATACAGCAAGTACAAGGACAAGGAGAATAACACTGCGGAGTTCTCATTCTTTAAGACAAAGTGGGAACACACAGGGATGTATCGGTGCCAGTATCGGGTGTTGGTGCCATTCGGGACCTCTGAGACAAGTGACCCTGTGGAGCTGGTGGTGACAGGTAAGGACACTGGGGATAGCTGGTGTTTCTAGACTGTTCTCAGAGGGCCGCATCCCATTCTTGTCCTCTCCCCACATGCAGATCACAGGTATTCCCCTCCTGGCATTTCCCTGAGTCCCGAGGAACTCACTGGAACGGGGACAAATTTTACAGTCCGCATGGAGACAGCTACTAATGTCACCATTCTGTGCTGGAACATGGGCTATGCAGGAACCATCCTTCTACACAAGCGTGGGCACTCGGCCCCTGTCCAGCGTCAAGACTACAGTGGTGTGGGCATGGCCACCTTCAGCCTCTTTGCGGTGACCCTGAGTGACTCTGGCACCTCTGGATGCTCCTATCGCCCCAAGTCCTACCCTTTTGTGTCCTCAGCCCTTGGGGACCGCATGACGCTGGAGGTGACACCTGCAGCTGCACCTCCAGGTAGGACAGAACCCCCATGTGAGTGCCCCCAGTGTCATCCACCGGTGGCATTGTCCCTGCATCCCAGTACCATGGAGATGGTGGCCAAGGACATGGACACCGAAACACCTGGACCCCACAGGTGCTGAGAGGGATTCCCCTGGGAACCTGGTGGTGCTGGTGGTGAGGGGCTGTGCTGCTGCCTTTGTCTTCATCCTCGGCCTCTACTTCGTCCTCGATGCCCGCAGCTTCATGGTATGCAGAGATGAGTGAGGAAGGGGTTAAATGCCTTGGATCCCCCATAGATGCCCTTAGATGTCCTTCTCCTCTCCTCCACTCCCCTTCAGATCCCCCCCGCTGTGTGTCCCTCAGGACCTTCCATCACCCACCCTTCTCCCCTCCCCTCTGGATGCAGATCCCCCTGCAGAAGGCCCAAGGCCGTCCAGCTCCAGGTCTGCGCCTGGGTCAGGGGACCCCAAATCACAGCCTGCACCTTGGGGACACTTGACAGACCACCAAGGAACCCCAATTCCATCCCATTAGGTCCCCAAGGAACCCCTCCTATGGCTTAACCTAACTTGCTGTGTGCCCCTAAGATCCAGCCCATGTGGAACCCCAAATCTGCATCACCCTCTTGGACATCCCCATGCATATGTGCTCCTTAGGACTCCCCATGCATCTTGTGCAGACAAATGGTGACATTCCATTGTCCCCCTGTGTCCCCAGGTGCTCCCTGGTGAAAGCGAGGGTCCGAACTCAGCTGAGCTGTGACCTCTGACCCCTCGTGGTCCCCCACTTTCTCCCAGCCTCCCGCTATCCGTGCTGCGCTGGGCGCTGGGGATCTCGCTGATGCTTCCCCTCCCCAGGAGCCTCACTCTGGGCAGAGCCCACATTCGCTGCTTGGGGCAGCTCGATACTGAGTTCCCATCCACATCCTGACCCCACAAACCCACAAATCTCAAATTTAACACCCCCAAATCCTCTCAGAGGCACTTCCAGTGTTTTGCAATCCCACAAAACTCGAAATGCACCAAATCCTAAAAGCTGCTCTGTTCTGCTTCTAGTATTAGTCGGCGGACTTTCCTTTTCAGGTTTACACCCCTGTGAAAACCTTTCTTGTTCTTCTTTGCTCCCCTGGCCAAGTCCACTTCCAGTTGGGCCTTGGCCTTCCTGACCCCATCCCCACACAGCCCAGCACCAGCCCTGTCCTCCTGCCAGCGTCCCTGTCCCTGCTGCCACTGCCTGGGCATGTTCTTCTTGCTCTCCACTTGGACCAGCAGGTCCCAGTTCAGCCGTGCTGGTCTATTGCCTTCCTTTTCTGACTGCCTGCACCTAGGGATAGAGAGCTCTTGTGCCCTGAGGAAACCGTCCTTCCAGATGTGCCAGCTCTGCTCTGCTCCCTGCCCTTGAGGACAGATTCCTGGGTGGTTTTGTGGACTGACTCCCTAAAGAACTGGAATTTGGTATCTCTAAAATGTAGCCCACCAAAGCCACAAAGTCTTTCAGGTCCTTCCAGAGAATGGGGAACCAGTGGCCAGGCAGCAGCAGTGGAAGCAGAAGTCTGGTTGCCACAGCCACCAGTACAGTCAGCATGGTACTCTGTTTAGTTTTCCCTTTTCTTCTTCTTCTTCTTTTTTTTTTTTTTTTTAATTTTTTTTTATTTTACCCTTTGCATTTCCCAGCAGTGTGTGGGTGGTTTTCATCACTTTGTTGCTCGTCCGTCCCTCTGTCCTCCCCTTGCTGGGTCTCCGCTCCTGGAGCTGCACCTCCTGATCCAGTATGAACACAACAAAGTTCTGTCTACACATCTCATCATAGTGGGGGTCTGCTACAGGCCACCCGATCAGGAAGACTGAGTGGATGAAGGCCTCTATAAAAAGATAGAAACAGCTTCAAAGTCACAAAACATGGCCCTCGTGGGGGGACTTCAGCCACTCTGATCTCTGTTGCAGGGACAACACAGCAGGGCAACAGCAATCCAAGAAGTTTCGGTGTTGATGATAATTTTCTCTGCCAAGTGGCTCAGGAACCCACGAGAAAAGGTGCTATGCTGGACCTTGTCCTCACCAATGAGGATGGGCTGGTGAGTAATGTGAAGCTCAGGGGCAGCCATGGCTGCAGTGACTACAAAATGGTGGAGTTCAAAGTCCTTAGGGCATCAAAGAGGGTGTGCAGCAAGCTTGCTCCTCTGGACTTCAGGGGATCAGACTTGGAACTCTTCAGGGAACTGCTTGGCAGGATGACATGGGAGAAAGCCCAAGAGGGAAGAAGGACCCCGGAAAGCTGGTTGGTATTCAAGGGCCTTCTCCTTCAAGCCCAGAAGCAGTGCATCCTAAGAAAAAGGAAAGCAGACAAGAATGCCAGGAGGCCTCCATGGATCAGCAAGCAGCTCCTGGACTTACTGAAGCACAGAAAGAAAGTTTGTAGGGAGTGGAAGCGGGAACAGGTTACCTGACAGGACTACAAAGAAGTTGTCTGAGCAGCCACGGATTAGGCTAGGAAAGTTAAAAGCCAGATAGAATGAAATCTAGCCAGGGACATCAAGGGGAACACAAAGAAATTCTTCAGGTATATCAGTGATAAGAAGAAGGTCAGGAAGGATGTGGGCCCTCTCCAGAAGGAAACTGGAGATCTGGTCACGAGGGATATGGAGAAGGCTGAGGTGCTCAAGGACTCCTCTGCCTCAGCCTTCACTGGCAAGGGCCCTTGCCACACCGACCAAGTGGCAGAAAACAATGGTAAGAACTTGGAGAAGGTAGATCTGCTGTAAGTGAAGGTGAGGTTTGAGAGAGGTTTGAAGGTTTGAGAGGGTGAATGTGATGGGTGGCTTTATCATCATGTCTTGATTTTCTTTCTCTCTTTTCTGCCATAGGTGGTGGCAGGCTGGTCCCTAGCAGCTCCCTCCTGTTCCCTCCCTGGGCTGACACACTCTGTCACCACATCCTCTCTCTCCAAGGCAGCACCTGTTACCTGGAATTCATGCTCTCTTACACAAGCATCCTGCAGATGCTTCACAAAACTGTGCTGTGCTATCTCTGCATGCAAGCACACCTTTTGCTCGGCTGCCACTTCGGCTTGCAAGCTCCTTATCTCTGCTCCTAATGACTCAGTTCCTCCCTCAGTGTGTTCCACAACACGTCTGTCTTCCTGCACTGCTGTCACGTGGCACCTCACACTCCACAAACCATGGCCTCAGCTTTACCAGGTCTCGGTCTGTGACCTTTTGCCAAGTCATGCATCCGTTCTGCACTCTGGATCAGGCTGAACCCAGGAAGACGGGAGCACCTGCCAGACAACTCAGACACGGTCCAAACAAGCATCCTTCTTTCTCAGCTCACATTAGATCCCTTCTGGATTCCTCTTGCTCTTGGTTCAGGGGATTCTGCCCATGATGCCAATTAAAATGTCTCGTCCCACTGGGTGAGTTGTGAGAAAGGTGAATCCTCGGAACCTCCCAGATAAGGCACTCCCTTTATCAACCCAGTTAGTTGTCACTGTCTTCTACCTGGCTGGTGGGCTGGTATTGCTGGAGTTGCTCAGCCAATTCCCCCACCCCTTGTTCCTCTCCATCCTTCCAGGTCATTACTGCAGCTGGGAGAACTGATGGTTGTTCAGGCCAGCGTTATACACCACGTCCAGCACAGCCCATTCCCTCCTATCCTGGACACCTCTTTCCATGGTGCCCCACTGCCCTGGCTGACACGTGGTACCGTCCCTGTAGGGATAACTCTCCTTCCCAGCTGACAGCAGTGGTGTCCAGAGGGGCAGAGCACTGCCGTGGTTGCAGTCACTTGGTCAGTGCCCCCTTCCCCAGAGAGGGATCCCAGCTGTCTGGCTTCCATGCCCACTCAATCCAGGCTGTGTGTCCCGTTCTGCCAGCATCGCAGCAGCCAGGTGGTGCTGTGCTCACATGGATGAGTGCTGAAATCCTCCTGCACATCTCACAGCTCACCTAGGGAGAGGCATCGGCTGGTGACTGACTCCCTGACAGCCTCGGCCTCTTCCTCCTGTTCTGGGATGGCCCTGGTATGGAGCAGCCTTCCTCATCCCCATCCTCATCCTCATCCTCATCCTCATCCTCATCCTCATCCTCATCCTCATCCTCATCC
>NW_018364419.1:339374-344112 GCF_002078875.1 Numida meleagris | reverse complement strand
GGCCTGTCATGGGGCTTGGGTCAGACCCAGACACAACTCTTCCCTTTACAGGGGCTCAGTAGTGCTGAATAGTGCTTGATGAGCACAGAGCAGCCTCCAGCCCAGTGCACTGGGAACTGTGTGGCAGTGCCAGGATCAGGGCACACCTCTCAAACACTCTCTCAGCTTTTGGGCATTTCACGCTGGTTGAGGGCTGAGCTACAGAGCCATGGCAGGTGACAACAGTGAGTGACACTACCCATGTCCTCCCACACACCTTGGAACCCACAGCCATCCTGCCTCCAGGCACAGCTTGCAGCTGTTCTGGAAACCACAGGCTGAACCCAAAGCTCAGCATTTCTCCCAGCAGACTGGAGTCTATGATATGGCTCACAATCACTTATATATTTTTTTGATCAGGCTCTGCTCAGATCTGTCTTTACCTTTGATCTTGTCTTTACCCTTGAGGCCCCATTTTGGGCACTATGAGGACTGCTGTGGTTTGACCTCTCAGAAGCTCAGACACACACTGCCCTTCCCTCACTGCCCTTCCTCTTAGTGAGACTGGGGAGAGAAATGAGAAAGAAATAAGTAGAACTCATAGGTTGAGATCCAAACGGTTTACTCAGAGAGAAAAGGTTGAGAGCAATAACCATGATGGGCAATGTAGATAGGTGTGTGTCTATAGAACAATGCAGTTGCTCACCATCCCCGACTGATGACCAGCATGACCAGTCCATGAGCACTGGATGCCCCCTTCTCTTCCCACCCTGTCCCTATTCCCTCTGAGTTACAGCTGTCACACGATGCCATACGGTGTGGGATGTCCCTTTGCCCAGTGCAGCTCAGCTGTCCTGGTTCTGTCCCCTCCCAGCTCCTGCTGCCCCCAGCCCCTCACTGGCAGCACAGGAGGAGAAGCTGAGAAATGGAACCGTCCTTGGCTCTGTGCAGCGCTGCTCAGCAACAGCTAAACCACCCGTGTGTCACCACCATTGGTTTTCTCCTAAAACCACAGCACAGCACCACAGCAGACAGGATGAAAAAATGAACTTGATTCCAGTTGAAGCCAGGACAGAAGGGGACGCAAGGGGAACTTGGAGGGATGTAGAGGGGCCCAGAGTGGAAGCTGAAGATAATTATCAATATTTACAGGGTGATCTAAGGGGAAGGAGATTGTGGCTTCCAAATCTATGGGGAAACTCACGGGGCAGGGTTTAGAAGACACAGAGGTGGTTATTGGGTTTCCTAATTATGGGGAAATCTATGGGGAAGGGTTCAGGATGCCCATAGGAGGATGCCGGGCCTCCAAATCCATGGGGTGAGCAATGGAACAGGGTTCTGGGCAAAAATATGTGGGTGTGTTTCTCCAGATCTATGGGGTGATCTCTGAGGCTGGGCCCCACTTTGTGCCCCACAGCACTGCACCTCCTTTTTTTGTACATTTACTCCAATTTTGGGACTCCCTCCCACCGCACAGCAGATGTCAGTGGTTCAAGAAACACCGAATTTCCTCTGATGTGACCGGAGACCCATAGCGCACCCCCCCAAGGTGACTGCCCCTCTGTTCCCACCCCACACGTCTGTGGGTTGTCCCACAAGAAGTGCACCCCCTCAAATGCCCCCTCACCCTCAAGCAGTGTCCCTCACCCAAGGGGTTGTCCCCCACCCCATTACAAAGGACAAAGGATTTCTGTGGGCCACCCCCCCCAGAATGTGGCCCCACCCCCAGGAGTTTCTCACTTAATCTATGGGGCGGAACCCAGCTCCCCACAGACATTGCAGTGAGCAGAGGAGGTGAGCACACAGGGGGTTCCTGTGGGGCTGCGGGATGTGGGGCAGTAGTGGGACAATGGGGAAGGAGGGAGAGTCCTGGGGTTACTGGAAGGGATGTGTGGTCATGGAGCTATGGGTCAGGATGTGGGGTGATGGTGGTATGGGCTGGGGATATGAGCTCATGGTGTTATGGATCTTGATACATGTCCAAGGGGCAGGATATGGGGCAAGCAGCCTGGATATAGAGCTATGGTGTGGGATGTGGGGTTGTGGGGCAGGGGAGGGTTTTGGGGGAGGTATGAGGCTTTGGTGAGTCCTGGGGTTTGGGGACAGTTCTGGGGCTTTGGAAGGGGAGGCTCGGTGCCCTGCCCCTTCTCTTCTCCCCACCCTGAGCAGGAAATGCATTCATCAACCAAATTAAATCCGTATGAGGGCAGCATGCTCCTGTGAGTGTAGAGGAAGCTGTGGGTCTTCACCTCATCACCCCAAGAATCCACGTCCTGCCCCATAACCACACCACATCATGTTCCTGCTCTGCAGCCTCATGACCCCATATTCTGCCCCATAGCTCTTTGCCCTATAGCCCCACAGCCTTCCCTCCCACCATCCTTATCCTGATCACTTTGGGAATGGTATGAGCCCATATCCTGCCCCATAATCCCATAGCATGCCCCATAACCCCTTCTTACATCCCATGTCCTGCCTCATAGCTCCATATCCTGCCCCACAGCTTTGTCCTACAGCCCTGGAGCCTTCCTCTCGCCATGCTCATCCTCACCATCCATGCGCTGACCTTTGCCGTGGGTCTCCCCACCAACGTCTTCACCTTCCTCACCCTCCTCTCCAAATTCCGATGTCACCGTCCTCATCCCCAACTCATCACCGCCACCGACCTCCTCCTCCTCCACCTCACCACCGCCGACCTCCTCGTCCTCCTCTTCCTCCCCTTCAAGATGGCCGAGGCAGCTGCCAAGATGGTGTGGCCCTTCCCCGTAGCGCTCTGCCCCATAGCGACCTTCTGCTTCTTCTCCAGCACCTACCTCAGCACTCTCTTTATGGCTGCCCTCAGTGTGGAGCGCTACTTTGGGGTCGTGTTCCCACACCGCTACAACTGGAGCCGGCGGTTATGGCGGACGATGGCTGCCAGCGCCGTCCTTTGGGTGGTGGCATTGTCCCATTGTTCCTTCATCTTTGTGGCTGAGTATCACAGAGGATTTGTGGTCAATGGATCCAGGGATGATGGGGAAGGTGGATTTGGGGTCAATGGGATTGAGACTGGGGGATCCGGAATGAGCAACACCAATGGCATTGACCCCACTGGGCTGAAGATGGACAGTTCCCGTTGTTTTGGGTTCAATGGGTTTTGCATGGGGGGATTTGGATTGAGCAAACCTAACGGCATTGACACGGATGTCTCCAACAACTCTACTGGTGACGTCACCATTTCCAGGGGTTTGAAGATCCCCAGAGTTGACATCTACAGGATCTCCAGCCCCGAGACCGACCTCAACATCTCCACTACAAAATTCCCCGCCTCCACAGCTCAGAATGCACCCCACATCCTCACCACTACCCCCTGGACCTCCCAGAAACCCACAGAGACCCAACCCTACCCAGTCTACCACTGCTACAACGATTTCTCCCAAACCCAGCTGAGCTTTGTCCTCCCACTGCGCCTCGAGCTCTTCTTCGTCCTCTTCCTCCTCCCCTTTGCCATCACCGTGTTCTGCTATGTCCGCCTCATCCGTGCCCTCCTCACCAGACCCCACATCCCGCTGAAGAAGAAGTACCGCGCTGTGGGGCTGGCCGTGGCCACCATGGTCAACTTTGGGGTCTGCTTTGCACCCTACAACCTCTCACACGTGGTGGGCTTCGTGCAGCAGCGCAGCCCTGAGTGGAGGCCCTACGCTCTGATCCTCACCACCCTCAGTGCCGCCCTCGACCCCTTTATCTTCTATTTCTCCTCCAGTGCTGTGCGGAGGGCGGTCAGTGGGGTGGTGGGGGCGGTTTGGGGCAAGATGTGTGGGTTTTGGGGTTGGTGTCGGCAGAAGGAGTGAGCCCCAACCAGGAGGAGGTTATGGGGTAAATGGGGTTGTTGTGGGAGTGGTGGGTTTAATGGGGTGAGAGGTCAGAAATGGGGATGGGTGCGGTGTCTGTGGGGTCAGCGTGGTCCTATTGTGAGAAACGCTGATATTCAAAGATTTCTGCTCAGGCAATGACCTGAGTGATAGCAGCAACGTTTATTCATTCTTGCAATAATGGGCACACACTCCCTATTGGCAAGGGAGAAATTGCACGCTTAGTCAGTAAAATTCATACATTATATACCCGACGCAAGTGGACACTCTCCTGGCGCTCACTGGTCGAGCGTCTCAGGCTCACAGTCTTCCCAATGCTGTTACCAAGATACATCTCCATAGAAGGACTATTACCAAACTGTTGACTTTTGGCACGCTTTGTATTTTTTAATATCTGCAATAATTCAGAGTCAGCACATCTGCTCTGCTTTTACCTTGATCGGAGGAGAAGATATTTCAAAGTCAGCATATCTTTCTTGTTTGTATTTTGATAGGGAGGCAATACTTCCAAGTTGGTACACTCGTTCTGTCTTGTACTTGACTCTCCCCATCCTGTCCTGTCCTAGGCTGTCCTGCATATCTTCCTTCTCTTCCAAGTTGGAACATCTTCATCTTCAACTTCACCCTATTCATAAGTTTAAGGGTTACACAGGAGGGTTACAAGTTCACTGAGAGCCTGCACTATGCACAGAACAAGTGTTTCATCAGCATGTTATATGTTTGTCATGGTTTTGTGATTTTCGGTTATTGGTATTCCACATCATAACATCATGTAGTGAAAGTACCTGGCTCTCAGAAGAGAAGGACTACTACATTTCCCAGGGTACTTTGCTCCTCTGTTACCATTTCCGGACAGAGGAAAAAGATAAAAGCTTGCAGATCACGAGACCTCGTCCCTTTTTCCGCCG